>NC_137105.1:27104722-27202222 GCF_949357685.1 Gobio gobio
GTATAATTCAGGGTCTGAGTTTTTACGTTCTCCTCGTAGGTGATTTATTCAATCTCCACCAAACTCGGTCAACGTGAAACGGAAGCTTAACGCATTAAAAATATTTAACGCAAATAACACAGCGTCCGTTTTTATATCCATTTTTGCTTAGCGTTACATGATCACGCTCCTATTCATGTACATGCTTCCAAGCGCGACAAGACACAAGAGAGCGCGCTGTATGCCAGTGTCCTGTCTGTGTGTGTGTTAGTGTCCTGTCTGTGTGTGTGTGTGTGTGTGTCCTGTCTGTGTGTGTGTGTGTGTATGTGTATGTGTGTGTGTCAGTGTCCTATCTGTGTGGATGCGTCTCATGTCAGCTATTCAAGGGACACTGACACACACACACACACACACACACACACACACACTCGATGCATAGATAGACTCGCGTCAGTTTCCTGCTCACATCGAGTTCTCTTTTGCCTAGGGTTGCCAACTCTCACGCATTTGGCGTGACACTCACGCTTTCAGGCTCTGTCTCACGCTCTCACGCTGCCCAACTTAATCTCACGCCAAATTGCCAAACCTGCTTTTGATATTAAACAATGTCTAAGCTTTTACATTTTTTAAAGTTTTAATGCGAAATTCAAACAATAAATAGCGTTTTGGCGCTAATATGGCATAACAGTTAAAGCCAGAGTGTTGAAAAACCATACGGAGTTGCGACATGCTCTATCATCTCCCGGCGGCGCGCGCAGTCGTGCTTCACAGAAATCTCAATACTTCTAGCGCTGTGTCAATACATTTGAATGGCTTGATACACAACAGCTCCACTTTACAGGGGTTTGCAGCAAGTTTTGGTAAACAGTACAGCATAGTGTGCATTGATTATTACATCAACCATACAGGATCGTTTTATAATGGAGAGTAATGCAACAATGTTAACATTAATGTTAATGTTTTTTATTGTACTTAGCCTTCAGGTATTCCATACTAATTGGTCATACTCATACTAATTGATGGTCAAATGTGACCATACACCTTAACTATTTTTCAATTAAATAAATGTTCTATATTTTAGTTCAATAATATTTATTGAATATTTTGAGGAGATCTTTTGGTACTAAATACTAGTTGTGCAATATTTATTGTCAATAATGACCACTTAAAATATTTTTCTTCTAATATTTGTATTATTTATATTACAATTAGTATAGTAATAAGGTTAAATTAGAGAATTATTTTTCAAAGAGGCAAATTAGAGTCATTTTGTGGAGTCAGCCTGTCATTAATGTTCATCAAAGAACAACGGGAACAGAGAAAATTGTAGCTTTAATGATGATTCATCTATATTTCATTTATTATTTATACAGTTAAGGAAGGTTTGATAACTATTACATTTCTGTATAACAGGGAAGGCCATGGGTAAATATAACATTTATTATTTTCATTTATTATTTATTTATTCCATTTATTATCATTTATTATTACTATACTCTCCTTGAAGTTTACTTCCCGCTACTTTTTCCCTCTTCCTCCCAACCGCGGCTGCAACTGTCTTCTTCTTCTTCGATAGTAGCCTAAGCCAGTGTTTCCCAACCTTTTATCAGTCATTTTATCATACGTTACGCTAGGGGTGTAACGGTACAGATTGCTCACGGTTCGGTTTGTATCACGGTTTAAGGTTCACCGTTTCGGTACGGTTCAGTATTTGCTATGTTCAGGGAAAAAAGGACTACTGTCAAATAAAACAAAAGAAAATAATAAGAACAAATCATTTAAATACAAGCAGCAGCACAAATAAATACTATTGAGCAAAGATACTAATAAAATAAACTATGCTTTTCAGGTTTTTCAGGTACGTCTAACATTAGTTTTCAGGTAGGCCTACAGAAATTGATCAAATGTAAAATAACATTGCATATATGACTGTATAAATTAAAGATTAATCCTATTAAACTTACAAAAGTTATTCAATCAAGAGCAGTGAGTGATGCCCTTGTCTTTTGTTTGACATTAAACAGACAGCAGTAAAGGCTACTGCCCCTTTAAGACCTCGGATATGCGTCGTCTTTATCGACTGTATAAAGCTTACTTAAGCCATATACAGACTATGTCTGCTAGAATACTCATCAATATGTTGACATACTTTTTGCGTGAGTTTGTCCATTCAAGAGCAAGACTTGAAAGAGAACTCAATATTTGCGCGCTGAGAGACGTGTGCGCGCTCTCGGATGAGTGCACGGAAAATTTTCTCACAGTGCGCGCGACTTCTCATTCGCGTCTTCTGGCACTAAACCAGATAGTTGCGTGTTCTGAGTTAACACAATCAGAACGTAAAAATACGGGATATTTTACGGGAAAATACTAAAACGGGAAGACAGCGGGAAAAGAGCTAAAATACGTGAGAAACCTGGAAAAAACGGGAGGGTTGACAGCTATGGTGTGTGTGTGTGTGTGTGTGTGCGATATGTAGGCTTAGGGGTAGTGTAGGGGGATAGAATGTACAGTTTGTACAGTATACAAACCATTAAGTCTATGGAATGCCATCTGCCTGTCTTTCCCCTTCCCCCTCTCTATCTGTGTGTGTGTGTGTGTGTGGAGGGGGGGGTCTCTCTCTCACCCTGTGAGTTTGTGTGTGTGCCTTTCTCTCAGTCCTTCCCCTCCCCCTCACTCTCACTCTATCATTGTGTGTGTGTGTGTGTGTGTGTGTGTGTGTGTGTGTGTGTGTGACTTTCTCTCTTGATCATAATTTAACCCTTTCATATAGGCTATCACAAATAACTATCACTTGAAATAAAAACGTCATGTGATGTGTTTGCCAAGATCACGTATGATGCACATGTCTTTAAATTAATTATTTACTGATATAATATAAATGTATTAAAACATAAATTTCACATGATTTTATAAAAGTGGCTATTTATAATAAACTTCCATAAAATGTAGACACGCATCTTACTCTTACCTGACACTGATATTAAAATCATCTTTGCAGTTTCTGTGATTTGGCTCCATTTATACATTTTTTATTAAAAAAATTTTATTGGACCACCCATATTGAAATTAAAGCATGTTTTATGGTGCATAAGATTGGTGCACAAATGGTAGCTAAGGTAGCTCAAAAACACATGAAGAGAAGTGTTAGAATAAAACAACATCAGCATTCGAATGGTATTCTGAACTCATTCCAATTTGACCTTTGACATAATCTGACATGAAATTCATATAAATTTAATTGATCTCATAGATGTGGCTGTTGTGGTTTGTGGTCATAGCAGCACCAACTGCTGCAGTTAATGTGGTGAATTCAGATGACTTTGACATAGTCCTTTTATGTTTTCCCATTTTAAATGCCTATTGCCTGCCGTGCACAGTTAAACTGATGCCACCGGGGTGGCAGTGCCACCGGCTTGGGCCCGTCATCGCTGCTCGCAGCTTTAATTATTATTATTTTATCGACTTCTCGGGCACTTTTGGGGCCCTTACCATGCTCAAAAACTCTTGAAACTTTGCACACACATCGGAATGCGCGGCCATCAGAGCCGGGCTGAAGCTGGTACCCGGGCGTGGCAGGGGGGCTCGACAGCGCCCCCTAAAGTGGTGTCTGAAAACTTGGTCTATATATCAAACACACTTGCACGTACATGTATGAAACTCGGTACACATATAGACCTCATCGGGCCAAACAACTTTCGTGCTCTAAGTTACGTGTCAGCCCAACAGGAAGTGAGCTAATATGGGTTGTTCTGAAAACACATGCTCTGGAATTTAATATACTCCTCCGAGGCCATTGTTTCAATCAGTGCCAAACTCGGTCAGCATGAAGTCAAGACACAGAGGATGCTAAATTGCGAACGGATTTTTGATATCTTAAACGGTTTGGCCGTGGCGAAGCAACGAATTTATGGCGAGAAAAGGTAAACAGGAAGTGTGTAATAACTTGTGCAAACATTGACTGATTTGGATGAAACTTCAGCTGTGTGTTCGTTGTAACAGGCCGATCACATGGATATGACTTTTGTGAGTCAAAGTTATAGCGCCACCAACTGGCAGCAGGAAGTGTGTCACTTTCAAAAATGCTTTGAATCACCATCTTATTTTCACCAGATTGACTTCAAACTTCATCAGTATAATGTGAAAACATGACAGATAGAGACATATGAATGAATTCCTGATATTTCAAATAATGCTGCCATGGCAACATGTCAAAGTTTAATAATGTTTTTGGCTGTTTGTGTGCCCTCCCCTCTATCACCAAAAGGGGGCAGTGTTGTATTATTTTTGAAACTCCCTTTCTCTCTCTCTCTCTCTCTGTGCTTGCTTATGTGATTTATGAGGACACAAATGTGTATGATGACATGGGTATTGGTATTACAACGTAGTGGTTAATGTGGACATGAACTATGACACTATATCACTACAGGACTCATTTTCTAAATCACATTTGAGTTACAATTCTTATCATCTGACAGCCGTGATTTCATGTACTCATTCAGACAGAACTCTTTTTTTAAAACAGAGGAGTGTGAGTGTGTTTTCTATACATGTGCTTTACAGAAGGTCATGTGCTGTGTTTGCAAAGATCACTTTTGACACATTTGTCTTTAAATTCATTATTTACTGACATAGTTCAAATTTATTTAAAAAAAAAAATTCACATTATTTTCTACAAGTGTCTGTTTATAAGTGTCTTTTTTTCACAGAAAGTTTTTGTTTGAACGTGAATATTTGTATAATTCAGGGTCTGAGTTTTTTCGTTCTCCTCGTAGGTGATTTATTCAATCTCCACCAAACTCGGTCAACGTGAAACGGAAGCTTAACGCATTAAAAATATTTTACGCAAATAACACAGCGTCCGTTTTTATATCCATTTTTGCTTAGCGTTACATGATCACGCTCCTATTCATGTACATGCTTCCAAGCGCGACAAGACACAAGAGAGCGCGCTGTATGCCAGTGTCCTGTCTGTGTGTGTGTTAGTGTCCTGTCTGTGTGTGTGTGTGTGTGTGTGTCCTGTCTGTGTGTGTGTGTATGTGTATGTGTGTGTGTCAGTGTCCTGTCTGTGTGGATGCGTCTCATGTCAGCTATTCAAGGGACACTGACACACACACACACACACACACACACACACTCGATGCATAGATAGACTCGCGTCAGTTTCCTGCTCACATCGAGTTCTCTTTTGCCTAGGGTTGCCAACTCTCACGCATTTGGCGTGACACTCACGCTTTCAGGCTCTGTCTCACGCTCTCACGCTGCCCAACTTAATCTCACGCCAAATTGCCAAACCTGCTTTTGATATTAAACAATGTCTAAGCTTTTACATTTTTTAAAGTTTTAATGCGAAATTCAAACAATAAATAGCGTTTTGGCGCTAATATGGCATAACAGTTAAAGCCAGAGTGTTGAAAAACCATACGGAGTTGCGACATGCTCTATCATCTCCCGGCGGCGCGCGCAGTCGTGCTTCACAGAAATCTCAATACTTCTAGCGCTGTGTCAATACATTTGAATGGCTTGATACACAACAGCTCCACTTTACAGGGGTTTGCAGCAAGTTTTGGTAAACAGTACAGCATAGTGTGCATTGATTATTACATCAACCATACAGGATCGTTTTATAATGGAGAGTAATGCAACAATGTTAACATTAATGTTAATGTTTTTTATTGTACTTAGCCTTCAGGTATTCCATACTAATTGGTCATACTTATACTAATTGATGGTCAAATGTGACCATACACCTTAACTATTTTTCAATTAAATAAATGTTCTATATTTTAGTTCAATAATATTTATTGAATATTTTGAGGAGATCTTTTGGTACTAAATACTAGTTGTGCAATATTTATTGTCAATAATGACCACTTAAAATATTTTTCTTCTAATATTTGTATTATTTATATTACAATTAGTATAGTAATAAGGTTAAATTAGAGAATTATTTTTCAAAGAGGCAAATTAGAGTCATTTTGTGGAGTCAGCCTGTCATTAATGTTCATCAAAGAACAACGGGAACAGAGAAAATTGTAGCTTTAATGATGATTCATCTATATTTCATTTATTATTTATACAGTTAAGGAAGGTTTGATAACTATTACATTTCTGTATAACAGGGAAGGCCATGGGTAAATGTAACATTTATTATTTTCATTTATTATTTATTTATTCCATTTATTATCATTTATTATTACTATACTCTCCTTGAAGTTTACTTCCCGCTACTTTTTCCCTCTTCCTCCCAACCGCGCGGCTGCAACTGTCTTCTTCTTCTTCGATAGTAGCCTAAGCCAGTGTTTCCCAACCTTTTTTCAGTCATTTTATCATACGTTACGCTAGGGGTGTAACGGTACAGATTGCTCACGGTTCGGTTTGTATCACGGTTTAAGGTTCACCGTTTCGGTACGGTTCAGTATTTGCTATGTTCAGGGAAAAAAGGACTACTGTCAAATAAAACAAAAGAAAATAATAAGAACAAATCATTTAAATACAAGCAGCAGCACAAATAAATACTATTGAGCAAAGATACTAATAAAATAAACTATGCTTTTCAGGTTTTTCAGGTACGTCTAACATTAGTTTTCAGGTACAGAAATTGATCAAATGTAAAATAACATTGCATATATGACTGTATAAATTAAAGATTAATCCTATTAAACTTACAAAAGTTATTCAATCAAGAGCAGTGAGTGATGCCCTTGTCTTTTGTTTGACATTAAACAGACAGCAGTAAAGGCTACTGCCCCTTTAAGACCTCGGATATGCGTCGTCTTTTCTGGACTGTATAAAGCTTACTTAAGCCATATACAGACTATGTCTGCTAGAATACTCATCAATATGTTGACATACTTTTTGCGTGAGTTTGTCCATTCAAGAGCAAGACTTGAAAGAGAACTCAATATTTGCGCGCTGAGAGACGTGTGCGCGCTCTCGGATGAGTGCACGGAAAATTTTCTCACAGTGCGCGCGACTTCTCATTCGCGTCTTCTGGCACTAAACCAGATAGTTGCGTGTTCTGAGTTAACACAATCAGAACGTAAAAATACGGGATATTTTACGGGAAAATACTAAAACGGGAAGACAGCGGGAAAAGAGCTAAAATACGTGAGAAACCCGGAAAAAACGGGAGGGTTGACAGCTATGGTGTGTGTGTGTGTGTGTGTGCGATATGTAGGCTTAGAGGTAGTGTAGGGGGATAGAATGTACAGTTTGTACAGTATACAAACCATTAAGTCTATGGAATGCCATCTGCCTGTCTTTCCCCTTCCCCCTCTCTATCTGTGTGTGTGTGTGTGTGGGGGGGGGGGGGGTCTCTCTCTCACCCTGTGAGTTTGTGTGTGTGCCTTTCTCTCAGTCCTTCCCCTCCCCCTCACTCTCACTCTATCATTGTGTGTGTGTGTGTGACTTTCTCTCTTGATCATAATTTAACCCTTTCATATAGGCTATCACAAATAACTATCACTTGAAATAAAAACGTCATGTGATGTGTTTGCCAAGATCACGTATGATGCACATGTCTTTAAATTAATTATTTACTGATATAATATAAATGTATTAAAACATAAATTTCACATGATTTTATAAAAGTGGCTATTTATAATAAACTTCCATAAAATGTAGACACGCATCTTACTCTTACCTGACACTGATATTAAAATCATCTTTGCAGTTTCTGTGATTTGGCTCCATTTATACATTTTTTATTAAAAAGAATTTATTGGACCACCCATATTGAAATGAAAGCATGTTTTATGGTGCATAAGATTGGTGCACAAACGGTAGCTAAGGTAGCTCAAAAACACATGAAGAGAAGTGTTAGAATAAAACAACATCAGCATTCGAATGGTATTCTGAACTCATTCCAATTTGACCTTTGACATAATCTGACATGAAATTCATATGAATTTAATTGATCTCATAGATGTGGCTGTTGTGGTTTGTGGTCATAGCAGCACCAACTGCTGCAGTTAATGTGGTGAATTCAGATGACTTTGACATAGTCCTTTTATGTTTTCCCATTTTAAATGTCTATTGCCTGCCGTGCACAGTTAAACTGATGCCACCGGGGTGGCGGTGCCACCGGCTTGGGCCCGTCATCGCTGCTCGCAGCTTTAATTATTATTATTATTATTATTTTATCGACTTCTCGGGCACTTTTGGGGCTCTTACCATGCTCAAAAACTCTTGAAACTTAGCACACACATCGGAATGCGCGGCCATCAGAGCCGGGCTGAAGCTGGGACCCGGGCGTGGCAGGGGGACTCGACAGCGCCCCCTAAAGTGGGGTCTGAAAACTTGGTCTATATATCAAACACACTTGCACGTACATGTATGAAACTCGGTACACATATAGACCTCATTGGGCCAAACAACTTTCGTGCTCTAAGTTACGTGTCAGCCCAACAGGAAGTGAGCTAATATGGGTTGTTCTGAAAACACATGCTCTGGAATTTAATATACTCCTCCGAGGCCATTGTTTCAATCAGTGCCAAACTCGGTCAGCATGAAGTCAAGACACAGAGGATGCTAAATTGCGAGCGGATTTTTGATAACTCAAACGGTTTGGCCGTGGCGAAGCAACGAATTTATGGCGAGAAAAGGGAAACAGGAAGTGTGTAATAACTTGTGCAAACATTGAATGATTTGGATGAAACTTCAGCTGTGTGTTCGTTGTAAGAGGCCGATCACATGGATATGACTTTTGTGAGTCAAAGTTAAAGCGCCACCAACTGGCAGCAGGAAGTGTGTCACTTTCAAAAATGCTTTGAATCCCCATCTTATTTTCACCTGATTGACTTCAAACTTCATCAGTATAATGTGAAAACATGACAGATAGAGACATATGAATGGATTCCTAATATTTCAAAAAATGTTGCCATGGCAACATGTCAAAGTTTAATAATGTTTTTGGCTGTTTGTGTGCCCTCCCCTCTATCACCACAAGGTGGCAGTGTTGTATTATTTTTGAAACTCCCTTTCTCTGTATGTGTGCTTGTTAATGTGATTCATGAGGACACAAATGTGTATGATGACATGGGTATTACACTGATATTACAACGTAGTGGTTAATGTGGACATGAACTATGACACTATATCACTACAGGACTAATTTTCTAAATGACATTTGAGTTACAATTCTTTTCACCTGACAGCCGTGATTTCATGTACTCATTCAGACAGAACTCTTTTTTTAAAACAGAGTGTGAGTGTGTTTTCTATACATGTGCTTTACAGAAGGTCATGTGCTGTGTTTGCAAAGATCACTTTTGACACATTTGTCTTTAAATTCATTATTTACTGACATAGTTCAAATTTATAAAAAAAAAAAAAATTCACATTATTTTCTACAAGTGTCTGTTTATAAGTGTCTTTTTTCACAGAAAGTTTGTTTGAACGTGAATATTTGTATAATTCAGTTTCTGAGTTTTTACGTTCTCCTCGTAGGCGATTTATTCAATCTCCACCAAACTCGGTCAACGTGAAACGGAAGCTTAACGCATTAAAAATATTTAACGCAAATAACGCAGCGTCCGTTTTTATATCCATTTTTGCTTAGCGTTACATGATCACGCTCCTATTCATGTAAATGCTTCCAAGCGCGACAAGACAAGAGAACACGCTGTATGCCAATGTCCTGTGTGTGTGTGTGTGTGTGTGTGTGTGTGTGTGTGTGTGTGTGTCAGTGTCCTGTCTCTGTGTGTGTGTGTGTGTGTGTGTGTGTGTGTGTGTGTGTGTGTGTGTGTGTGTGTGTGCAGGCCCGTCGCGACAAGGCAGGCAAACCAAGCAATTGCTTGGGGCCTCGAGCTGGCCTGGGGCACCAAGACAGCGACAGGTTAAGAATAAAATGAAACGACAAACTGTGTGAGCGCCCCATTGATAGTCAATGCAGTAAAGTGCAATGACACTGTTATCGGGATCCCCCTTAAGGGGCCCCTCTCAGAAGTCGCTGACAGCAGCCAGCCAACAACGCGATCTCTGCTGCGGCAAAATACAAAATCTTCGGATTTGAAGCGGAATTTTATGCTTCAGGAAGCCAGAAAAGAAAAAAGAGAAAGGAAGAGGAGGATAAGAAAAAACAAGATAGTGGTATGTGATAAATTACACTGGATAAAATAGCTCTACTTGTCTTGTACAAAAAAAGTGTAAGTTTGCAGCAGGTAGGCTAGCAAAAATATGTTTATGTTAGCTATCGTTACCTGCCTGACGGCAAATGCTGCTTGTAACGAACAGTTAGTGCAACTTTTTTTTCGAACAGACGGAATGACATGAGATTGCTATAGCTTTGTAATATGTTTTGATGAAAGTGGCATAGCATGCTATACTAACTATTATTTATGCTATGCATAAATAACCTGGAATAGTTAATATAGCATGCTATATTAACAATTATTATAAACATTATTTAACCAGAAAGAGGCAGAGGAACATGATTTTTTTCATAGCTTATCTTAATGTGCTAGTGTCGGGATATACGGTAGTGACAGTTTATGCAAATATGACATTATTTTTATGAGTTACCAATAGATCTTGAACAATTACTTTATTCTGTGGCAATTTTTACACTATTAAATTTTGAAGTACAGTATCAGGACAACCCACATGTTTGACTGGTACTGTTTACATGTTTTACTGGTACTGCCCACGTTTTACTGGTACTGTTTATTAAACTATTTAACAAGGTATTATAGTCATCGGTTGCAACTTTACAATAACCATCCAGATAATGTTTATAGACAGTTTACAAAACAACTAGTAACCCTAAAGTATTCCCAAAGTGTTAGGAATATCTGGTCCGTCTATCTATGTAAATGTAATGTTTATAGATGTTTAAAAAATGGTTACTTAAAGGTTTAAAAAAAAATGTAATGATACAGTGGTGTTTTTTGCAAATGTTTTCAAATTTTATGCACAGTATTTGCAACAACAGTATTTGCACTGTAAACCTTTTTATTAAAGGTCCCATGGCATGGCATTTTTCTATTATTTTATAGTGTTTCCTGAGGTGTACTTATATTGTTAGTATGATTTTTACATCATAAAATGTCATAATTTAGAAATAAAAGGCATTTTTTCTATACTGCTGTTTGCCCTGTGGCTGAATGCCCTGCTTCAAGAGGCGTGTCTGCTGTGAGACTTCAGTAAAAACGCCCACTGTTGTGATTGGCTGACATCTTTGCATTTTAAATGAGCGGAGGGGGCGTGGTTTAATGAGGCACGAGCAGGCACGAGTCTGCCAGAGATGATGGACCTGTGTTCACTTCTCATCAGTTCTCTCAGCATGTCTCAGTTCAGGGTGAACTGTTGTTACTAGAATATACTTCAGGTTATTAGTTTATTTTTAGTCGGAGGGGCTGTCACTCATGTCAGAAAGTTAGTAACTTTAGTAAATTATGGATCAGCGCTGACTCGAGACGCGAACCGTTTACGATTCAGTCCGATTTGGTGAACTGGTTCGGTTCACTAAAAAGAACCGATTCAAAAGAATGATTCGTTCGCGAACCGGACATCACGGAGACGGAGCGATTGCTAACAAAGTTATTTATAGTAACTACTGAGTTATGAGAGCGCTGTCAGTCAGCGCGAGTTTATTGTGTTTGTATCTGAGAGTTCTGAATAAACACGAGTCCCAGTCACACCGAGTCCGTCTTCATCATTATTCTACCAACTTTGTAACACATGCAAAGTACCATTACAGCGAGATGAACGAGTTAGTAAGTGTTGATAATAGCATTATTTCTAGATATGTTCCAAACATATGAATAGCGTCAGTGACGCGCATTGAGTAACGTTACACAGCGCAAACAAAGACACAACAGCTGTAATCGAATGTAATCCAGTTTATTGTGGGGAAAGCTGGCTAGCCTAGCCGGATACCCTCATGCTTACCCCCCGTCTGCTTAATCTCACGCCGCGTTTGGTGCCTCCGCTGTGGGCCAGATGCAGTACTGGGGGTCGGGGATGTTGAAGGCCGAGCTTCGGCGTGTGTGAAGTTTATCTCTAAAGATGTGACTGCTGATGTTGAGCAGAAAATACTGTATGCACATTTTAGAACAGATAGACGCGACGAGGACGTACAAAAACACTGACTCACAAGATAGAAAACACGAAAACACCTTTCTGTCGGGTATAATAAATAATTCCACGAATAATAAATAATTAGCTACACATCAGAAATCAATGATCACAGATCAGAAGGAACTGAAGAAAGACTTCTGTTTTCATTTGTACATCCAAACACTGAGAAACTGCCAGCATTCACTCGTTCACAAGCCATGATCTCTCCAGGACAAATATAGCGTTTGCATGGGCGTGCCAGATTCTCTGGGCGGGGGAAAGGGAGGAAACCGTTCCTGCTTGGACGTCAAAGCAGGAGACTTCAGGATTGGCTAGTCTGGCCTGTCATTTTCTCAAAGGCAGAGAAAGACAGCCAGAACTCGGTTTTACACCGATCAACATTTCTATCCACTTGGGGACAATATTCAGGCTAGGGGAACTCATATTAATGTTGAAATACCTCATAAAATGAAAATTTCATGCCATGGGACCTTTAATATATAGTGTGGGTGAACTTAAACTGTATGGCTATGCTGCGGTGTGTGTGTGTGTGTGTGTGTGTGTGTGTGTGTGTGTGTGTGTCTGTCAGTGTCCTATCTGTGTGGATGCGTCTCATGTCAGCTAATCAAGGGACACTGACACACACACACACACACACACACACACACACACACACACACACACACACACACACACTCGACGCATAGATAGACTCGCGTCAGTTTCCTGCTCACATCGAGTTCTCTTTTGCTCTTGAACAAACAATAACACAGAGGATTTTGAGTATTCTCATATTAGAGTCTTAAATTAGTTAAATAACGTCTTAAATGAACTTTAAAGAGTTGTGAGGAAATGAGATGCGCGGGACCGCGCGTGAGATCCGCGGTTGTTCTTAAAGTGACAGGAGCACTGATGATGCCTGTCATTAATGTTCATCAAAGAACAACGGGAATAGAGAAAATTGTAGCTTTAATGATGATTCATCTATATTTCATTTATTATTTATGCAGTTAAGGAAGGTTTGATAACTATTACATTTCTGTATAACAGGGAAGGCCATGGGTAAATATAACATTTATTATTTTGGGATATAATCATGGTATATATAACATAATATATATATAACATATATAGGTGGAGGGGTGTTTATTACAACATAATCATGGTTTATGAAGACATTTCATGTGTCCCCGTAAATCAAAATAGCTTTAACAGCATATTAAACAATTTTTTAATAAAAATGTAAAAATGCAGAATGTTTTCTGTGATGGTAGGTTTAGGGGTAGTGTGTGTGTGTGTGTGTGTGTGTGTGTGTGTGTGTGTATGTGTGTGTGTGTGTGCGATATGTAGGCTTAGGGGTAGTGTAGGGGGATAGAATGTACAGTTTGTACAGTATACAAACCATTAAGTCTATGGAATGCCATCTGCCTGTCTTTCCCCTTCCCCCTCTCTATCTGTGTGTGTGTGTGTGTGTGTGTGTGTGTGTGTGGGGGGGGGGGTCTCTCTCTCACCCTGTGAGTTTGTGTGTGTGCCTTTCTCTCAGTCCTTACCAGGGCCGGCCCTGACCAATTTGCTGCCCTAGGCAAGATTTTACTTGGTGCCCCTTGTATCAAGGTTTAGCACTACATGTTATCAGTCTAAGTTGCGGAAACACTGGTACTGTTTTATTTTTTTAATGCATTGATGTTTTTTAATTTTTATTGTTGTTGTTTTATATGATGTCCAGTCCATTCTACCCCATCATTATGTTCATGATATTATTATTATTTAATTTTTTTTAAAAGGCTTGTGATAGTTAAACTATACAAAAATAGCACCTACGCCACATTACAGCCTAAACACAAATAACAAGTACAAGCACAAACTATTGAGAACTAGCAAAAGTGTTTGTTTTCCAGTAGATGGCAGCAAACTTCCACTAATATGCACATTCATGTTTTCACCATGAATTAAACTGAGAAATTTAGATATTTAATGTCAAATTTACATAAAATTTTGCTATTTTAAATAAACCTGTATATAAATATCATTACTAATTTCCGCAAATACATTTTAAAATGTCCATATGTCCCCTTAAAACTGCACAACTGTAGAGTAAAAACATTAGGCTATTAAAAAAGTGATATTACATGCGTTTAAAAAAACAGATAAGATTTTTTTATTTTTTGACAAAATACACTGTCTGTGGCCACTGGAGAACCCAAAACAGCTGCTTGCATATAGTTTAAGGTAAAACTGGAATTAATTAGCGTACATTAGTATTTTACTACTATGCAATTAAATAAACTGTTCATTCATTACATCACTTTACCTCTGTCTTTACACTGCAAAAAATGCTCTTCTTCTTTAGTAAATTTTTCTTGTGTCCAGTCCAAACATCAAAAAATTCTTAAATCAAGATGTATTTACTAGTAAAATGACATTAGATAAAATTTTTCCTTGTTTTCTGGGGGGAAAAAAATCAAAATTAAGTGAGTTTTAGCTTAAAACTAGCACAATTATCTGCTAAATGGGGTGAGAAAAATGATCTTATTTCTGTTTGGGACAGAAACATGAAACAAGATTTTAATCAGAAAAAAGATTATTTTTCTCACCCCATTGGCAGATAATTTAGCTTGTTTTAAGCATAAACTCACTTAAGAAAAAATACAATTTTACTTATCTAGTAAATGCATCTTGGTTTAAGAATGTTTAGATATTTAGACTAGAAACAAGACAAAAATACGAAAAAGAAGAGCATTTTTGCAGTGTTTCCCTTATCTTGCCTGCATCAGAGGGCTTCTGTTTTTTATGACACTACAAGTCGGCCATCCGTCATAAATTATCAGGCAACTTTCACCGTGTCTACACCTGGAGCGAGCGGCCAACACCCTTAAAAATGAAAGCAATCCTGTCTACACTAGATGCGGCGAGAGGCGACGCGACACAACAAATTCCCAACGTTAAACTGATCACGCGTTATATTTCTGACGCACTTCAGTAGCTCGGCGGGGGAGATCGATGAGGCGGACCGGGAAGATGCGGGGGACTTAGTTACGTTTTTTTGCGCTTTATTTGGTAATATTTAAAATGAATGTGAATAAAATAGTATCAGTAATACATTTTGGCGCCCCTATGGATGAGTGGCGCCCCTAGCATTTGCCTATTTCGCCTATGCCACGGGCCGGCCCTGGTCCTTACCCTCCCCCTCACTCTCACTCTATCATTGTGTTTGTGTGTGTGTGTGTGTGTGTGTGTGTGTGTGTGTGTGTGTGTGTGTGTGTGTGTGTGTGTGTGTGTGTGTGTGTGTGTGTGTGTGTGTGTGTGTGTGTGTGACTTTCTCTCTTGATCATAATTTAACCCTTTCATATAGGCTATCACAAATAACTATCACTTGAAATAAAAACGTCATGTGATGTGTTTGCCAAGATCACGTATGATGCACATGTCTTTAAATTAATTATTTACTGATATAATATAAATGTATTAAAACATAAATTTCACATGATTTTATAAAAGTGGCTATTTATAATAAACTTCCATAAAATGTAGACACGCATCTTACTCTTACCTGACACTGATATTAAAATCATCTTTGCAGTTTCTGTGATTTGGCTCCATTTATACATTTTTTATTAAAAGAAATTTATTGGACCACCCATATTGAAATGAAAGCATGTTTTATGGTGCATAAGATTGGTGCACAAACGGTAGCTAAGGTAGCTCAAAAACACATGAAGAGAAGTGTTAGAATAAAACAACATCAGCATTCGAATGGTATTCTGAACTCATTCCAATTTGACCTTTGACATAATCTGACATGAAATTCATATAAATTTAATTGATCTCATAGATGTGGCTGTTGTGGTTTGTGGTCATAGCAGCACCAACTGCTGCAGTTAATGTGGTGAATTCAGATGACTTTGACATAGTCCTTTTATGTTTTCCCATTTTAAATGCCTATTGCCTGCCGTGCACAGTTAAACTGATGCCACCGGGGTGGCGGTGCCACCGGCTTGGGCCCGTCATCGCTGCTCGCAGCTTTAATTAGGGCTCAAGCCTGAAAGGGCGCAGAGCCCTATTGTTTTCCTTAGGATTCTTATTATTATTTTTCTTATCGACTATTCGGGCACTTTTGGGGCCCTTACCATGCTCGAAAACTCTTGAAACTTTGCAGATACATCGGAATCTGCGGCCATCAGAGCCGGGCTGAAGCTGATACCCGGGCGTGGTAGGGGAGCTCAACAGCGCCCCCTATTAAAATTTGGTCTATATATCAAACACACTTGCACGTATATGTATGAAACTCGGTACACATATAGATCTCATCGGGGCGAACAACTTCCGCACTCATAGTCATAAACTTCGCCCAACAGGAAGTGAGCTATTTTGGGTTGTTCGGAAAACGCATGCTCTGGAATTTAATATACTCCTCCGAGGCAATTGTTTCGATCATTGCCAAACTCGGTCAGCATTAAGACAAGATATTCAGGATGCTAAATTGCGAGCGGATTTTTGATATCTCAATCGGTTTGGCCGTGGCGAAGCAACGAATTTATGGCGAGAAAAGGGAAACAGGAAGTGTGTTATAACTTGTGCAAACATTGACTGATTTGGATGAAACTTCAGCTGTGTGTTTGTTGTAGGAAGCCGATCGCAAGGATATGACGTTTGTGAGTCAAAGTTATAGCGCCACCAACTGGCAGCAGGAAGTGTGTCACTTTTTAAAAAAAAATGCTTTAAATCACAGTCTTATTTTGACCCGATTGACTTCAAACTTCATCAGTATAATGTGAAAACATGGCAGATATAGACATATGAATGGATTTCTGAAATTTCCAATACTGTTGCCATGGCAACGTGTCAAAGTTTAATAATGTCTTTGGCTGTTTTTGAGACTCTTAGCATGCTTGAAATTGCATGAAACTTAACACACACATCAGAGATGTTAGTCAGTACACATGGGCAAAGCCTCAGAAACGGGTGGGGATGAGGGGCTCTATAGCGCCACCTTTTGACAAAAGTGGGGGGGTTAGTTTTATCTTCAGTCACCAAACTCGGTAGATATATTGTTCTCTTCGAGCCGGACAACTTTCTAATTTACAGTCATTAGCTCCGACCAACAGGAAGTCAGATATTTTGGTTTGAAGGTGAAAATTTATATAATTCAGGGTCTGAGTTTTTACGTTCTCCTCGTAGGCGATTTATTCAATCTCCACCAAACTTGGTCAACATGAAACAAAGATATGGAAGATGCTAAAATGCGAACGAATATTGGATATCTCAAACGGTGTTGCCATGGTGAGGGATTAAATAAGGACAAAATAAGGGGAACAGAAATTGTCTCATATCTTGTAAAATCATATTTTGATTTCAATTAAATTAAGATTGTATGTTTGGTAATTGAACTTAGATTAATTTAAAATGACTGTACTATTTTTCAGATGAATATATACATATTTTATAAATATTTCTTTGAATCTATTGTGCCTGTCTGTGCTGCCCTTCCCTCAATGAACACAAGATGGCAGCATTGTGTTAGTTTTGAAGCAGGATTAAAAAAAACCTTGTTTCTCTCTCTCTCTCTCTCTCTCTCTCTCTCTCTCTCTCTGTGTGTGCTTCTGTGATTTCTGAGAACCTACATTTGTAGACATTTCATGTGTACCCGTACATATATTGTTCTCTTCGAGCCGGACAACTTTATAATTTACAGTCATTAGCTCCGACCAACAGGAAGTCAGATATTTTGGTTTGAAGATGAATATTTGTATAATTCAGGGTCTGAGTTTTTACGTTCTCCTCGTAGGCGATTTATTCAATCTCCACCAAACTCGGTCAACATGAAACGGAATGACTATACTATTTTTCAGATGAATATATATATATATATATATATATATATATATATATATATATATATATATATATATATATATATATATATATATATATATATATGAACTCAATGTACACAAGATGGCAGCATTGTGTTAGTTTTGAAACAGGATAAAAAAATCCCATCTCTCTTTCTCTCTAAGGGGTTTGTCTGTGTGAGTGTGAGTGTGAGTGTGAGTGTGAGTGTGTGTGTGTGTGTGTGTGTGTGTGTGTGTGTGTGTGTGTGTGTGTGTGTGTGTGTGTGTGTGGCCACCAACTGGCAGCAGGAAGTGTGTCACTTTCAAAAATGCTTTAATTCACTGTCTAGCTTTCTAAACAATGTTTTATTCAAAATGTAAAAATGCAGAATGTTTTCTGTGATGGTAGGTTTAGGAGTAGGGGTAGTGTAGGGGGATAGAATGTACAGTTTGTACAGTATAAAAACCATTAAGTCTATGCAATGTCCTCTGCCTTTCCTTCCCCTCCCCCCCTCACTCTCACTTTCTCACTGTGTGTGTTTGAAGGGGGGTGGGGGTTGGCCGCTTAAGCATGCATCTCTGCCTGTGTATGTGTGTGTGTGTGTGTGTGTGTGTGTGTGTGTGTGTGTGTGTGTGTGTGTGTGTGTGTGTGTGTGTGTGTGTGTGTGTGTGTGTGTGTGTGTGTGTGTGTGCTTGTTTATGTGATTTAAGAGGACACAAATTTGTATGACATGGGTATTACACTGGTATTACATGGTTTATGACATTTCATGTGTCCAAAAAAAACCCAGACTAAACAATGTTTTATTAAAAATGTAAATGCAGAATCTATTTTGAAGATAAAACTTATTCCTATAGTAAAATAAAGTTTCAGACAATGAAATACCAACTCTCTCCCACTGTTTAGATTTTTTTTTTAAATGTTTTTATTCAATCAGAATCTCACTCTCTCTGTCCTTCCCCTCTCCTCCCCTCCCCCTCACTCTCTCTCTCACACTCTCTCTCTCTTTCTCTCTCTCTCTCTCTCTCTCTCTCTCTCTCTCTCTCTCTCTCTGTGTGTGTGTGTGACTTTCTCTCTTCATGATGATGATTTAACCCTTTCATATAGGCTTTCACAAATAACTATCACTTTAAATAAAAATGTCATGTGCTGTGTTTGCCAAGATCACGTATGATGCATATGCAGGGTATATGCAGGAATCCTGAAGTAAATTTTAATACCTTTTTAAGACTTTTTTAAGACCTTCTCAAAATATGTAAAGACCTCATCGGCGATGAGAACTACTGTTGAGCAATAAAATAAAAATATATAATCATAAGCTATGACAAAAATATATATTAAATTAGGTGAGTGGATAGTTAAAAGAAATTGCAATTACAAAAAGTAATTCTTGAAAAAACATCTCTGGACTAATTTTTATAAAATCTAATGTTCTAATGTTAATGAAAAGGTACAAATTACTTTGTGTTCTTATTAAATACATTTATAAAAAAACTATTTATATTTAATTTATATATGAATGTAAATAATTATATGGGCCTACACAAATAATATAACATTTCAAGATTTATAGTTTATTGTAAACATAATGTGCAGCTCTGTAAAGGGACAACAAATATATGATAGATACGTGAGAACAAGAATCAAAACTATGAAAATATATTAAAGCGCGGCACAATGTGCTTATGCGCATCCCGGGTGCAAAATGATGCGCTTAAAGCAACATGGAGTCAGAGGGTGCAGTGCAGCGCGAGTGCACATTGAAAAGTTCACGGCATAAAGAGACGATGAGCGTTGAGCGCACAAATCCTAGTCTACTATGTATATCGGTCGGTTTCTTCACAGTTTTAAATTCCGGTTATTGTGCGTGTGATGCCTTGTGTTGTCACCCGGGTGGCGAGCACAACATCGTTCAGAAACCGCTAGATAAACTCCAGGAAGATAAATTATTTTATCTACATATCAAGTATTATAACGGGAATATATCATCTTGGAGTGAGCTTTACCGAACAGCTGACTGACTGTAACCAAACGCGACGCGCAGTTTGAATTCTGAACGGAGAATGATGGACAGCTACAGCGGAGGAAAGACATTCAGCTATGGAATGGCTTTAGATGACTTTGTACTAGCAAATCATAAAATAATAATAATGATTGCTGAAAGATCATGTGACAATATATATTTCTGATGATTATTTAATTACCACGACATGCCTAATCTGAGCAAGGGACTGCCTGTCTTGAGTTTTGTCGACAGACAGCGGTGGCACGAAATTTGACGGATGCGGCCGCTATGCAGGAAAAACCATAGAAAAACCCTGCGGTCATTGTTTAAACTCATCCTTCTCCAACCAGGAGTCCGCAAATTTACATTTCCCCATTTCGGAGTCTGTTTCGCAATGTGTGGAGGGCGACACATCACCTAACCGCGCATTTCGCAAAATATGTGACGTCACCCGTAGACGGTGCGCGCGCCCCGAGCTGATCTCACTGACCGAGCAAACCGGTTTTTTTTTTATATAGTTATGGGGATGAAAATAAATATATTCATGAATACTTTTTGGAGTCAAACTCTTTTGACAAAGCTTGAACAAAATGTAATACCTCATAAAATCGTGATTAAGACTTTTTAATACCTTTTAAGGGCCTTCATTTTCCAAAAATGAATTTATCAACTTTTAATACTTTTTAAGACCCCGCGGACACCCTGATATGCATATGAAGAGAAGTGTTACAATAATACAACATCAGCATTTGAATGGTATTGTGAACTCATTCCAATTTGACCTTTGACATCATCTGACATGAAATTAATTTAAATTTATTTGATCTCATAGATGTGGCTGTTGTGGTCATAGCAGCACCAACTGCTGCAGTTAATGTGGTGAATTCAGATGACTTTGACATAGTCCTTTTATGTTTTCCCATTTTAAATGCCTATTGCCTGCAGTGCACAGTTAAGCTGATGCCACCGGCGTGGCGGTGCCACCGGCTTGAGCCCGTCATCGCTGCTCGCAGCTTTAATTAGGGCCCAAGCCCAAAGGGCGCAGAGCCCTATTGTTCCCCTAAGGATTATTCTTTGTTTTTTTTTTTTTGTTTTTTTTCGACTTCTCGGGTACTTTTGGGGCACTTAACATGCTCGAAAACTCTTGAAACTTCGCACAGGCGTCGGAATGCGCGGCCATCAGAGCCGGGCTGAAGCTGGTACCCGGGCGTGGCAGGGGGGCTCGACAGCGCCCCCTAAAGTGGGGTCTGAAAACTTGGTCCATATATCAAACACACTTGCACGTACATGTATGAAACTCGGTACACATATAGACCTCATCGGGCCAAACAACTTTCGTGCTCTAAGTTATGCGTCAGCCCTACAGGAAGTGAGCTATTATGGGTTGTTCGGAAAACGCATGCTCTGGAATTTAATATACTCCTCCGAGGCCATTGTTTCGATCATTGCCAAACTCGGTCAGCATCAAGTGAACATATCCAGGATGCTAAATTGCGAGCGGATTTTTGATATCTCAAATGGTTTGGCCGTGGCGAAGCAACGAATTTATGGCGAGAAAAGGGAAACAGGAAGTGTATTTTAACTTTTGCAAACATGGACTGATTTGGATGAAACTTCAGCTGTGTGTTCGTTGTAAGAAGCCGATCACATGGATATGACTTTTGTGAGTCAAAGTTATAGCGCCACCAACTGGCAGCAGGAAGTGTGTCACTTTCAAAAATGCTTTGAATCACCATTTTATTTTGACCCGATTTATTTCAAACTTCATCAGTATAATGTGAAAACATGACAGATAGAGACTTATGAAATGGATTCCTGAAATTTCAAATACTGTTGCCATGGCAACGTGTCAAAGTTTAATAATGTTTTGGCTGTTCTGAGGCTCTTAGCATGCTTGAAATTGCTTGAAACTGCTTGAAACTCAACACACACATCAGAGATGTCAGTCAGTACACATGGACAAAGCCTCAGAAACGGGCGGGGATGAGGGGCTCTCTAGCGCCACCTTTTGACAAAAGTGGGGGGGTTAGTTTTATCTTCAGTCACCAAACTCGGTACATATATTGTTCTCTTCGAGCCGGACAACTTTCTAATTTACAGTCATTAGCTCCGACCAACAGGAAGTCAGATATTTTGGTTTGAAGATGAATATTTATGTAATTCAGGGTCTGAGTTTTTACGTTCTCCTCGTAGGCGATTTATTCAATCTCCACCAAACTCGGTCAACATGAAACAAAGATACGGAAGATGCTAAAATGCGAACGAATATTGGATATCTCAAACGGTGTTGCCATGCCGAGGGATTAAATAAGGACAAAAAAAGGGGAACAGAAATTGTCTCATATCTTGTAAAATAATATTTTGATTTAAATTAAATTAAGATTGTATGTTTGGTAATTGAACTTAGATTAATTTAAAATGACTGTACTATTTTTCAGATGAATATATATATATTTTATAAATATTTATTTGTATAATGTATTGTGCCCGTGTGTGCTGCCCTTCCCTCAATGAACACAAGATGGCAGCATTGTGTTAGTTTTGAAGCAGGATAAAAAAAAAAAACTTGTTTCTCTCTCTCTCTCTCTCTCTCTCTCTCTCTCTCTGTGTGTGTGTGTGTGTGTGTGTGTGTGTGTGTGTGTGTGTGTGTGTGTGTGTGTGTGTGTGTGTGTGTGTTTCTCTGATTTCTGAGGACATACATTTGTAGACATTTCATGTGTCCCCGTACATATATTGTTCTCTTCGAGCCGGACAACTTTCTAATTTAACTAATCTAATTTAACTAATTTAAAACTTTCTAATTTTAAATAAAAACGTCATGTGCTGTGTTTGCCAAGATCACGTATGATGCATATGCAGGGTATATGCAGGAATCCTGAAGTAAATTTTAATACCTTTTTAAGACTTTTTTAAGACCTTCTCAAAATATTTAAAGACCTCATCGGCGATGAGAACTACTGTTGAGCAATAAAATAAAAATATATAATCATAAGCTATAACAAAAATATATATTAAATTAGGTGAGTGGATAGTTAAAAAAAATTGCAATTACAAAAAGTAATTCTTGAAAAAACATCTCTGGACTAATTATCTTATCACCTGACAGCCGTGATTCCATGTACTCATTCAGACAGAACTCTTTTTTAAAACAGAGGAGTGTGAGTGTGTTTTCTATACATGTGCTTTAAGGTCATGTGCTGTGTTTGCAAAGATCACTTTTGACACATTTGTCTTTAAATTCATTATTTACTGGCATAGTTCAAATTTATTTTAAAACAAAATTCACATTGTTTTCTACAAGTGTCTGTTTATAAGTGTCTTTTTTTCACAGAAAGTTTTTGTTTGAACGTGAATATTTTTATAATTCAGGGTCTGAGTTTTTACGTTCTCCTCGTAGGCGATTTATTCAATCTCCACCAAACTCGGTCAACATGAAACAAAGATACGGAAGATGCTAAAATGCGAACGAATATTGGATATCTCAAACGGTGTTGCCATGGCGAGGGATTAAATAAGGACAAAAAAAGGGGAACAGAAATTGTGTGTGCTGCCCTTCCCTCAATGAACACAAGATGGCAGCATTGTGTTAGTTTTGAAGCAGGATAAAAAAAAAACTTGTTTCTCTCTCTCTGTGTGTGTGTGTGTGTGTGTGTGTGTGTGTGTGTGTGTGTGTACTTGTCTACCTATCTAACAGGGGACCTTGGTGTCGTAACACACTCACTAACAGGGGACCTCTGAGCCAAGAGGGGACATTTTTCAGGTCCCCTGTTGGTCATGCTTTAAATCATGTTAAAATCAAGTAAAAACACTAAAAAAACGCTCTGGTGATTTTTTTTACTTTTGACCAAGTGGGGACCTACAAGTGTGTGTGTTTAAATCATGTGAAAATTAAGTAAAAACACTCTGGTAATTTTTTTAAAACTTATGACCAAGTGGGGACCTAAGTGTGTGTGTGTGTTTAAGGTCATACTCAGCAGCTCCCCTGTAGGCTGGAGCAGGAACTGTAAGGGCTCTTAAACACACGTCGTTCACACACACTCCTCTATTGTTTGAATGGCCTGCTGTCCCAGAGAGACTCTGCTGTTTAACAGGCTGCTTACTAAAGGAACAAGCATTACATCTCTTTACTAGATAACCTGACTAGTTTCAAACTTTGCATTACATTACAATTAAATTCTACACAGAATCCAAGAAAAAAGGATTTAAAAATCTAAACAACCAGAATGTAATTAGAAGTTTTGTTTTTGTATTTTTTATTTTAACATTTTAATGACAGTAGCCTATATTCATTGAATATTATTGTATTTATCAAAATAAACAGAAAATAGTACAAACTTTACTATTCTTTTAAACTAGTGTTAAGACATTATTAAAAAAAAAACATTTTAGCTCAAGTATTTGTATAAATAATGCGTGACTTTTGCCCCATGTAAAATGGGGTGTAAAAGGCCCACCTTACCACCTTATACATTTTTGAGTTTTTTTAAACAAACCACTTTTGATTTATTTATGATTTACACAATGACTCGGTCCCCTGTTAGATAGTAAATCACGACACCAGTGTGATTAATTTGTCATTTCTTCATCTCAAACACACTGTAGAGATTTAGAGTTTTTATAGCAATAACTGAGTTTTAAGAGTTAAATCAAGCAGAAATATTTCTCTAATGTATTAATTGCAGATCCTCTTTGAATAATGATTATGTTAAACACAATGACTCGGTCCCCTGTTAGATAGTAAATCACGACACCAGTGTGTTTGCTTTGTCATTTCTTCATCTCAAACACACTTTGGAGATTTAGAGTTTTTATAGCAATAACTGAGTTTTAAGAGTTAAATCAAGCAGAAATATTTCTCTAATGTATAAATTGCAGATTATCTTTGAATAATGATTATGTTAAACACAATGACTCGGTCCCCTGTTAGATAGTAAATCACGACACCAGTGTGTTAGCGTTGTCATTTCTTGCCATCTCAAACACACTGTAGAGATATAGAGTTTTTATAGCAATAACTGAGTTTTAAGAGTTAAATCAAGCAGAAATAGTTCTCTAATGTATTAATTGCAGATCCTCTTTGAATAATGATTATGTTAAACACAATGGCTCGGTCCCCTGTTAGATAGTAAATCACGACACCAGTGTGTTTGCGTTGTCATTTCTTGCCATCTCAAACACACTGTAGAGATATAGAGTTTTTATAGCAATAACTGAGTTTTAAGAGTTAAATCAAGCAGAAATATTTCTCTAAAGTATTAATTGCAGATCCTCTTTGAATAATGATTATGTTAAACACAATGACTCGGTCCCCTGTTAGATAGTAAATCACGACACCAGTGTGTTTGCTTTGTCATTTCTTGCCATCTCAAACACACTGTAGATATTTAGAGTTTTTATAGCAATAACTGAGTTTTAAGAGTTAAATCAAGCAGAAATATTTCTCTAATGTATAAATTGCAGATCCTCTTTGAATAATGATTATGTTGAACACAATGACTCGGTCCCCTGTTAGATAGTAAATCACGACACCAGTGTGTTTGCGTTGTCATTTCTTCATCTCAAACACACTGTAGATATTCACTGTATATATTGAGATAACTCAATTTTATGGTGACTTGCATTAAAATGTTTATCCGTCTCAATTAAATTATGTGAACTGAATGACTTTTAACATTGACACTTTAGTTATTTAACCAAATGATGATTTTCAAGTCAGCAATCAACACACAACTGAGTTTTGACCTCCAAAATCTTATTATAGTGTATTTTTATGGTAAGTATTGGTGTTTTATGTTTTAAATCAAGCAGAAATCACTCTTTAAGGAAACAATTGCAGGTCACACTTTATACAGTGAACATTGGATGGTAAAACACAACGCCTGTTTGATTGCTTTGCCATTTCTTGCCATCACAAACACACTGGAGAGATTTTGAAGGTCAGAACTAAATTTTTTGGTGACTTGCATGAAAATGTTCATCCGTCTCACTTAAATTATGTGAACTGAATGTCTTTTAACATTGACACTTTAGTCGAAGATTTTCAACTCAACAATTAACACACAACTGAGTTTTGACCTTCAAAATCATTATACAGTGTATATTAAATTTAAATAAAAAATATAAAATTTCTTTACAAAACAAGTTTGACTCAAGTTTGACTCTCTACTGCTTATTCATTATTGTTTATGTTACATGGTCCATGTTTACATTACAGTATAAAATTGTTCCTAAGTTTTCCCCTTTTATATAGATGGTAATGACTAAATATCCTCGCACACCGAAATTTTCACACGTAAAAAAAAAGATCAAGCACGTTTACACACAGCCTCTGAAACTTTCCTTCATCAAAAAAAAAAATCTTATCATGGTCAGTTTTCTGCATTTTTCGCATCCATAGCAAGCATTTAAAGAGGGGTTTCAAATTTCTGTGTTATTCATTTTTGTGTTAAAATTTTGAACATAAGTTGAACAGTTTAAAAAAGAAAGTGTGAACCTTCAAATTAGCAATTATAGTTCATAAAGTTTTGCTGGCGTTTGTATCTAATTGAGAAAAGAATGAATGTAAATTGAAAGATGTCGTCATTGAACGCATTTTGTGCCAAAGCAAATAAATGATCCACAGTTTAGCCACATAGGCTGATGTGATCCCTGAGTGAAGAGTTTTGAAAAAGTGATGAGTATTCAGAAATGTGTCCTAGCAGATGTTTAAAAAACCCTGTAATATCACTATTAGTAAGGGATCACATTATAATATCAGTCTATAAATGTGAGATATTTAAAGTGAACCTAAAGTATACTTGCAATAGTGTGATTTTAGCACAATTAAATACATGGGCGTCGGAGGCAAAAAAAATGTGGGTGGGTCCTCAGAAATTTTTTACTGGAGTAGATGCCAATTACATTAAGTACAAATATACAGCTTTACTTGGTAAACGTATAGGTCGAAAAGACAAAATTACGTAAATCAATCGCCATTTCATTGAGAGCGACAGTAGTGTAGGGGTAAGACGCGCGGCTTCTAGTTTTGACACAAATCGACCCGCGGTTCGAGTCCGGCTTTCGCCGAAATCAATCTTCTCCGTTTTCCCATCACATATCAAATCGGAAAGGCATTTATTTTCAATACAAATTAAGAAAATATTAGAAAAGTGGAAATAAAGCGTCTAATATGTGTTTAATAATAAGTGTTTATCGATTAGGATTAGGTAAACAGACATGTGCTGAATGTTAGAGACGATAAAAGTGAGTGGGTCCAATATCATTGATCGTAAAAAGTGGGTGGGTCTTGTCCCACCTACATACAATGGTTCCGACGCCCATGATTAAATATACTTAATGGATGTTTCGCAAAAGCGTTGTTTAGTGATATTGCGTCCTTGTGTTTCTGCTGTACGTCATCAGCAACTGTCGAAGTTCAATTACAATACTCAAAATCACATGTACAGAGGATGCACAAAAGTAGATCACATGGCAAGACTGGTCTCCACGAAAACACAAGTCCCTTCTTTGCATTCCCAGAATTGCGAAACAGCCATCATTAAGAAATGTGCATTGTGCAATAAAGGAGTATTCCAAGAATAATTATAATATTTATACCAGTACGTCTCACGCAGGTCACGAGGGTTTACAATATTTGATGCTTTAATACTATCCAAAAAAATTGTTACGGCCATTTCACACTGAACGCGACAAAGCTAGGTGAATCATTGATGAATGAAGGTTTAACACCGAACGCCACTCAAACCATCATCGAGGACTTGCTATAATTATATAATAGGCAGACATGCATTATTTCTAGTGATTTATGATTGTAATATAATTGACCGATCCAGAGCGAATGCGATCTCTGACTCATAACACTCACACACGTGGAAGAAAACGGACAGTTCTCTTCTGATAGCATATAATTCAGTGGAAAAAGAAGTAAACTTGAGAATTACATATGGCATATCTTGCTTTATTATGCTGAGATTGATCGAGCCTGGTATAAATAAATCCATACAGATCTATTGTTTTACAAAAATAATCTATTGTTTACAAAAGGAGAAAACGTGTGTATTTTAATGTAAACTTGGACCATGTGACATAAACTGAAGTTAACAGCAAAAAAATATACTATAATGCTGACTGTTGTTAGTGTTTTTTGTTGTAGGAGTTAAAAGTGTATATGTTGGGTGAATCCTCATTGTGTTCTGGAAGAATGAGTTGATTTAAGACATCAATGAAGTGTTTTGGTAGTTTTAGCACATTTTGAACGTGAAATTAACTGCTTTGCTTTGAAAGGTGTCCTAGCGATTGTAGCTGAGAGATAGACGTCAAACAGACTCAAACAAAGACCCAGAATTCTGTGGTGTTACAGCACTGTGGCTGCTGTAAATGGCTGCTGTAAGGTTTCTTTATGAAATAACAGGCACAATGGCAAAGATATTTCTGCAAAAACTCCAAAGTAATGTTCGGTTGCAGTGAGAAAGTCACAAGAGACAACTGAAAAAACTCATGCGTGTATTTAGCCTAGTGTAGATCAGCTTGCTTACACATCCCCCAAACTCCATTTACATATGAATACAGGAAAGGCCAAAGCCATTGTCTCACAGGTGAGGAACAAGCCTTACAGAGCTGTGAGACCCATGTCACAGACACAAACTTCTCAAACAAACTAGAGAAAATGCTGGGATTTACCTGGGAAAATTAAATCAATGTACACTTTTTCCAATCCCTACGACACATTTTTCAATACTTGGGTCACTTTTTTAAAACTCTTCACACACTTTTTCACACAAATTCACACAACTGAATTTCAGCTTGGCACAGCAGTTATTTTAGTGTTCAAAATGCACTAAAACTACCAAAAAGGATTCTGAGGATTCAAAGGAATCACCCAAAATTTCAATATGGTAATACTGCCGAAATGTAGCAAATTGTTTTTTTTTTTTATTATTAATTTTAGTTAAGTTTTGAACATAAGTTAGGGAGTTTTGAAAAGAGAATCAAAAATTTTTCAAATTGGCCTATACAGTTCATAATGTTTTGGTGGTGTTTGTGTTGAAGTGAGAAAATAATTCTTATAAATCGAAAGATGTCGCCATTGAATGTATTTTATGCCAAATCAATGATAAATTATGACTTTAGATGGCCCCACTTTATATTAGGGGGCCTTAACTACTATGTACTTAAATAGGTACAATGTACTTATTGTGTTCATATTGTGTTGCAAAACACTTTTGCTGATATTGAGGTGGGATACGGGTAGGGTTAGGGACATGTGTGGTTGTATTGGTAAGTTTAAAGGTAGGGTTAGATGTAAGGGAAGTGTCAACAGTGTAATTACAAATGTAACTACAGAAATTAATTACAGATGTAATTACATGCCGGTATATTTAAAAATGTAAGTACAATGTAAAGACATGTATGTACACAATAAGTGCATTGTATCAAATGGATAATTAAAATGTTAGTACATAGTAGTTAAGGCCACCTAATATAAAGTGGGTCCCTTTGGATTTTAAGATTTTATATTTCAGTATAATTCCTGCAGAAATGAGTTGATCATCGTTCTGACTTGAATGTGTTTGATCAGTTCTGAAAGCAGCTACAGAAGCAGAAACTTTCGTTTCACAACTCGTGGTCAGTCTACCTCAGATGTTTTAGACATTATGGCTGATAATCTAAATCCTTATGGAGAAAAATCAATGGGAGTTTTACTTCCTGTTTGCGTCTGTAGATTTCTCATAAATTCATCAAAAGTTTACATTATAAATGCAATCGCAAGCGATCGCTGTCTGCACCCTGTCATCATCAACACAAAGCTCTCGCTCTTCTTCACCAAATTCTGCCTCATTAGCAATTGGCAAAAACTGTAATCGACAACTATTTTGATAATCGATTTGTCGGCTTGAGTAATTTTTTAAGACAAAAGTAAAATTCTTTGATTCCAGCTTGTTTAATGTGAATATGTTCTAGTGTGTTCTCTCATATGTGACAGTAAACTGAGTTGTGGACAAAACGAGACATTCGAGGACGTCATCCTGGGCTTTTGGGAAACACTGATCCACATTTTTCGGACATATTATAGACCAAACAACTAATCGATTACTTGAGAAAATATTCAACAGATTAATCGACTATGAAAATAATCCCAAATCTAATCATTATGTACAAGTGCATTGCATTGGAACCCCTGGATATAAGCCTCCCCTCTCTATCTCTCTTAAATATTTTTGTTCTCTCTGAGAACAATAGCTATCATCAGGATACGCTATACACTGGTAGGCAGTGGCCCACCTTACCGTGACCACGATGCGGTCACCCAGAATTGATAGTTTACCCACCTCTTTTTTTACCACTACACCTCTGGTTTTAGTGCATTTTGAACACTAAAATAACTGCTGTGCCAAGCTGAAATTCAGTTGTGTGAATTTGTGTGAAAAAGTGTGTGAAGAGTTTTAAAAAAGTGACCCAAGTATTGAAAAATGTGTCGTAGGGATTGGAAAAAGTGTACATTGATTTAATTTTCCCAGGTAAATCCCAGCATTTTCTCTAGTTTGTTTGAGAAGTTTGTGTCTGTGACATGGGTCTCACAGCTCTGTAAGGCTTGTTCCTCACCTGTGAGACAATGGCTTTGGCCTTTCCTGTATTCATATGTAAATGGAGTTTGGGGGATGTGTAAGCAAGCTGATCTACACTAGGCTAAATACACGCATGAGTTTTTTCAGTTGTCTCTTGTGACTTTCTCACTGCAACCGAACATTACTTTGGAGTTTTTGCAGAAATATCTTTGCCATTGTGCCTGTTATTTCATAAAGAAACCTTACAGCAGCCATTTACAGCAGCCACAGTGCTGTAACACCACAGAATTCTGGGTCTTTGTTTGAGTCTGTTTGACGTCTATCTCTCAGCTACAATCGCTAGGACACCTTTCAAAGCAAAGCAGTTAATTTCACGTTCAAAATGTGCTAAAACTACCAAAACACTTCATTGATGTCTTAAATCAACTCATTCTTCCAGAACACAATGAGGATTCACCCAACATATACACTTTTAACTCCTACAACAAAAAACACTAACAACAGTCAGCATTATAGTATATTTTTTTGCTGTTAACTTCAGTTTATGTCACATGGTCCAAGTTTACATTAAAGTACACACGTTTTCTCCTTTTGTAAACAATAGATTATTTTTGTAAAACAATAGATCTGTATGGATTTATTTATACCAGGCTCGATCAATCTCAGCATAATAAAGCAAGATATGCCATATGTAATTCTCAAGTTTACTTCTTTTTCCACTGAATTATATGCTATCAGAAGAGAACTGTCCGTTTTCTTCCACGCGTGTGAGTGTTATGAGTCAGAGATCGCATTCGCTCTGGATCGGTCAATTATATTACAATCATAAATCACTAGAAATAATGCATGTCTGCCTATTATATAATTATAGCAAGTCCTCGATGATGGTTTGAGTGGCGTTCTGTGTTAAACCTCCATTCATCAATGATTCACCTAGCTTTGTCGCGTTCAGTGTGAAATGGCCGTAACAATTTTTTTTGGATAGTATTAAAGCATCAAATATTGTAAACCCTCGTGACCTGCGTGAGACGTACTGGTATAAATATTATAATTATTCTTGGAGTACTCCTTTATTGCACAATGCACATTTCTTAATGATGGCTGTTTCGCAATTCTGGGAATGCAAAGAAGGGACTTGTGTTTTCGTGGAGACCAGTCTTGCTATGTGATCTACTTTTGTGCATCCTCTGTACATGTGATTTTGAGTATTGTAATTGAACTTCGACAGTTGCTGATGACGTACAGCAGAAACACAAGGACGCAATATCACTAAACAACGCTTTTGCGAAACATCCATTAAGTATATTTAATTGTGCTAAAATCACACTATTGCAAGTATACTTTAGGTTCACTTTAAATATCTCACATTTATAGACTGATATTATAATGTGATCCCTTACTAATAGTGATATTACAGGGTTTTTTAAACATCTGCTAGGACACATTTCTGAATACTCATCACTTTTTCAAAACTCTTCACTCAGGGATCACATCAGCCTATGTGGCTAAACTGTGGATCATTTATTTGCTTTGGCACAAAATGCGTTCAATGACGACATCTTTCCATTTACATTCATTCTTTTCTCAATTAGATACAAACGCCAGCAAAACTTTATGAACTATAATTGCTAATTTGAAGGTTCACACTTTCTTTTTTAAACTGTTCAACTTATGTTCAAAATTTTAACACAAAAATGAATAACACAGAAATTTGAAACCCCTCTTTAAATGCTTGCTATGGATGCGAAAAATGCAGAAAACTGAACCTGATCAGATTTTTCTTTTTGATGAAGGAAAGTTTCAGAGGCTGTGTGTAAACGTGCTTGATCTTTTTTTTTACGTGTGAAAATTTCGGTGTGCGAGGATATTTAGTCATTACCATCTATATAAAAGGGGAAAACTTAGGAACAATTTTATACTGTAATGTAAACATGGACCATGTAACATAAACAATAATGAATAAGCAGTAGAGAGTCAAACTTGAGTCAAACTTGTTTTGTAAAGAAATTTTATATTTTTTATTTAAATTTAATATACACTGTACAATGATTTTGGAGGTCAAAACTCAGTTGTGTGTTGATTGTTGAGTTGAAAATCTTCGACTAAAGTGTCAATGTTAAAAGACATTCAGTTCACATAATTTAAGTGAGACGGATGAACATTTTCATGCAAGTCACCAAAAAATTTAGTTCTGACCTTCAAAATCTCTCCAGTGTGTTTGTGATGGCAAGAAATGGCAAAGCAATCAAACAGGCGTTGTGTTTTACCATCCAATGTTCACTGTATAAAGTGTGACCTGCAATTGTTTCCTTAAAGAGTGATTTCTGCTTGATTTAAAACATAAAACACCAATACTTACCATAAAAATACACTATAATAAGATTTTGGAGGTCAAAACTCAGTTGTGTGTTGATTGCTGACTTGAAAATCATCATTTGGTTAAATAACTAAAGTGTCAATGTTAAAAGTCATTCAGTTCACATAATTTAATTGAGACGGATAAACATTTTAATGCAAGTCACCATAAAATTGAGTTATCTCAATATATACAGTGAATATCTACAGTGTGTTTGAGATGAAGAAATGACAAAGCAAACACACTGGTGTCGTGATTTACTATCTAACAGGGGACCGAGTCATTGTGTTTAACATAATCATTATTCAAAGAGGATCTGCAATTTATACATTAGAGAAATATTTCTGCTTGATTTAACTCTTAAAACTCAGTTATTGCTATAAAAACTCTAAATCTCCACAGTGTGTTTGAGATGAAGAAATGACAAAGCAAACACACTGGTGTCGTGATTTACTATCTAACAGGGGACCGAGTCATTGTGTTTAACATAATCATTGATCTGATGATCTGCAATTAATACATTAGAGAACTATTTCTGCTTGATTTAACTCTTAAAACTCAGTTATTGCTATAAAAACTCTAAATCTCTACAGTGTGTTTGAGATGGCAAGAAATGACAACCCAACACACTGGTGTCGTGATTTACTATCTAACAGGGGACCGAGTCATTGTGTTTAACATAATCATTATTCAAAGAGGATCTGCAATTAATACATTAGAGAACTATTTCTGCTTGATTTAACTCCAGAGGTGTCAAGTAACGTAGTACAAATACTTCGTTACCTTACTTAAGTAGGAATTTTGAGTATCTATACTTTACTGGAGCAATTATTTTTCAGCCTACTTTATACTTCTACTCCTTACATTTTCAAGCAATTATCTGTACTTTCTACTCCTTAGATTTTTATAATAGTCTCGTTACTCCTATTCCATTTCGGCATTTTTCTATTCCGGCTTGTCTTAAAAAAAAAACTATCCAGATAAATCGTGCCATCCGGACAGAGTGAATTTGATTGTGGTTGGATGAGAAGGATAAACACAAACCATTCCGACACCCTATTGGGTTGTACGCGATCAATCACGCCTGCACCTGCACAAATCACACACCATGCTGCCAGATAGGGCGGGTTCTCGCCGACGAGCCCGCACTTTCAGCCAATCAGCGATCAGCAGGCAGACGTGCTCATTCATGACTTTAGCCGGGTTTTTAGCGCAATGACTCGTAGCTGTATATTCCAGTGATCGCTATGCCAGTGGCATAAATATACAGTAAGTTGTATCTACAGTAAAGAGTGGGAGAGTGACTCAACTCTCAAACATGAATTACACCTGTGACTCGAAGACTCTTTATAAATATAACCATGACTCCAGTCCATCATCATATATACACACACTTAGGACATCTGCAACTCAACCCCGACAGCTGCTGAAAGAGGTTTAAATCAACCATTAATCCGTTCTGACTGTGCGTGTGCCATGTACTTCACGAAAGACATTTTGTAGTTTTGTGAACGCAAAGTGCAACACAATGGTAAACGCATTGTTATTTTTTGTTGGCGGATTATTGTATAGTATCAATGAATTACGCATTTTGAAAGTGGTGTGAGCATTAACGTGTGAAATGCCTGTTTATTACATTGCTTTTTCCAATCTCTATATTGGGCACTTTTTGCACATAAATTGTGTTTTTTCTGAGGGAATGCCGTTTTGACAGTTTCTACTTGGACATATAGTCATATTTGATCCGTTTTACTGGGAAATAGATTTTTTTATCATCAATGTTATGTTTTAAGGAGATAAAATGGTAACTTATCAACATTGATTGGTATGGCAATAAAATAATAATATCACATTATTTTGGCAGTTAAAGTTTTGGGATTTTTCTTGGAGTGACTAGTTGCTTATAAGTATTGTAAAGGTGCAAAAAGTCAAAATTCAGAGGCATGTTATCAATAACCATTTTTTGCATATAAATGTACATTTGGTGAGTTTTTGGGCTGGAAATTGTCGACCCAATCTGGCCACACTGATCACACATTCAAATAATGGTTATTGATAACATGTCTCTGAATTTAGATTTTTTGCTCAGTACACATATGGTTCTTTAATGTATTTGCATTGTCCTAAAATGCGTTCATTTTCAATGGGAATATATGCAGCTGAAACAGGTAGCCTATACATCTAAAACATTTCAACATTAACTTTTTAATATAACATTATAGTCATTATGGCCTTTAGAAAATTTTTTTTTTTGAGGAGGTGGGGTATACACTGTGGCGCGGCCTAATATGTTGTCCTTAAAGGGATACTTCACCCAAAAATGAAAATTCTGTCGTCATTTACTCACACTCAAGTTGTTCCAAACCTGTATGAGTTTCATTGTTCTGAAGATATTTTGAAAAATGTTTGTAACCAAGCAGATAGAGCAACCATTGACTGCCATAGCATTTTGCCCCTACTATGGCAGTCAATGGTTTCTCTATCTGCTTGGTTACAAACATTCTTCAAAATATCTTCAGAACACAGAAACTCATACCTGTTGGAAGTACTTGAGGGTGAGTAAATTATGACAGAATTTTTATTTTTGGGTGAACTACCCCTTTAATGGCATTTTTTTCCCCTTACATTACTTTTACTTTTATACTTTAAGTAGTTTTGAAACCAGTACTTTTACACTTTTACTTGAGTAAAAAGCTTGAGTTGATACTTCAACTTCTACAAAAGTATTTGTAAACCCTATGAATGCGAATACTTTTGGCACCTCTGTTTAACTCTTAAAACTCAGTTATTGCTATAAAAACTCTAAATCTCTACAGTGTGTTTATGATGGCAAGAAATGACAAATTAAACACACTGGTGTCGTGATTTACTATCTAACAGGGGACCGAGTCATTGTGTTTAACATAATCATTATTCAAAGAGGATCTGCAATTAATACATTAGAGAAATATTTCTGCTTGATTTAACTCTTAAAACGCAGTTATTGCTATAAAAACTCTAAATCTCTACAGTGTGTTTGAGATGGCAAGAAATGACAACGCAAACACACTGGTGTCGTGATTTACTATCTAACAGGGGACCGAGTCATTGTGTTTAACATAATCATTATTCAAAGAGGATCTGCAATTAATACATTAGAGAAATATTTCTGCTTGATTTAACTCTTAAAACTCAGTTATTGCTATAAAAACTCTAAATATCTACAGTGTGTTTATGATGGCAAGAAATGACAACGCAAACACACTGGTGTCGTGATTTACTATCTAACAGGGGACCGAGTCATTGTGTTTAACATAATCATTATTCAAAGATGATCTGCAATTAATACATTAGAGAACTATTTCTGCTTGATTTAACTCTTAAAACTCAGTTATTGCTATAAAAACTCTAAATATCTACAGTGTGTTTGAGATGGCAAGAAATGACAAAGCAAACACACTGGTGTCGTGATTTACTATCTAACAGGGGACAGAGTCATTGTGTTTAACATAATCATTATTCAAAGAGGATCTGCAATTAATACATTAGAGAAATATTTCTGCTTGATTTAACTCTTAAAACTCAGTTATTGCTATAAAAACTCTAAATATCTACAGTGTGTTTGAGATGGCAAGAAATGACAAAGCAAACACACTGGTGTCGTGATTTACTATCTAACAGGGGACAGAGTCATTGTGTTTAACATAATCATTATTCAAAGAGGATCTGCAATTAATACATTAGAGAAATATTTCTGCTTGATTTAACTCTTAAAACTCAGTTATTGCTATAAAAACTCTAAATATCTACAATGTGTTTATGATGGCAAGAAATGACAAAGCAAACACACTGGTGTCGTGATTTACTATCTAACAGGGGACCGAGTCATTGTGTTTAACATAATCATTATTCAAAGATGATCTGCAATTAATACATTAGAGAACTATTTCTGCTTGATTTAACTCTTAAAACTCAGTTATTGCTATAAAAACTCTAAATATCTACAGTGTGTTTGAGATGGCAAGAAATGACAACGCTAACACACTGGTGTCGTGATTTACTATCTAACAGGGGACCGAGTCATTGTGTTTAACATAATCATTATTCAAAGATGATCTGCAATTAATACATTAGAGAACTATTTCTGCTTGATTTAACTCTTAAAACTCAGTTATTGCTATAAAAACTCTAAATATCTACAGTGTGTTTGAGATGGCAAGAAATGACAAAGCAAACACACTGGTGTCGTGATTTACTATCTAACAGGGGACAGAGTCATTGTGTTTAACATAATCATTATTCAAAGATGATCTGCAATTAATACATTAGAGAAATATTTCTGCTTGATTTAACTCTTAAATCTCAGTTATTGCTATAAAAACTCTAAATCTCCACAGTGTGTTTGAGATGAAGAAATGACAAATTAAACACACTGGTGTCGTGATTTACTATCTAACAGGGGACCGAGTCATTGTGTTTAACATAATCATTATTCAAAGAGGATCTGCAATTAATACATTAGAGAAATATTTCTGCTTGATTTAACTCTTAAAACTCAGTTATTGCTATAAAAACTCTATATCTCTACAGTGTGTTTGAGATGAAGAAATGACAAAGCAAACACACTGGTGTCGTGATTTACTATCTAACAGGGGACCGAGTCATTGTGTTTAACATTTTCACTATTTATATATAAAGTGATGACCTGTGATTATTACCTTAAAGAACAATTTCTGCTTGTCCAGTCCTATATTTATTTATTTTTTTATTGGTGTAAGAAATCAAATCTCACTCTAAAAATCTCAAAAACAAAGGACATTTTTGGGGATTTTAGAGAGCAGAAACTATGTTTTAATAAAAAATAAATCACACATTGAAATACCTTTACTGTAAAAAAAAATTCAGGTCTCCAATTGAAAATGTTCTAGTGACCGGTCACATCTAAATTTTTCAGTTGGCCAAATTTAATTTCTGTAAATTGATGCACTTTAATTCAATTAAAATTCAAGAAATTCAATTTGGCCAACTAAAAAATGTAGATGAGATCGCTCACTAGAAAATTTTCAATTGGAGACCTGATTTTTTTTACAGTGTTGGTGTTCTTGAAAATAAGCTTAAATGAGAGATGTGGACGGATCATATACTGTAAGTATGAAGACACAACAGAGAATGAATTTCTTAAAGATAATTCTTAATTTTAAGAATTTTTTAATTTCTTAAATTCTTTTCTGTAATGTCCACAACATGGCTTTTTCTCCGTTGTGTGCTCATTGTGTTCCCTGATGCCTGTGTGAACATTATATAATTATATATATATATTAAATAATGAAGACAGACTTGACTGCCAGCTCTCTTCCCTTTCACACACACAGCTCCATTGCAGGCTATGGAGGTCCCCTGTTGGATAGGTAGACATCGGTCAGGTCCCCTCTTGGCATGTTTAAAAAAAAATAAATAAATGCTTATTTGAAGTTATATTATGAAAAAAGACCTTAAAACAAAATTTTGTATCTAAGTTTTGTTTCTTCAAAATGACTAGAAACACAGGTCCCCTCTTGGTCAGTGTGGAGTGATGGTCCCCTGTTGGTAATATAGACGTGTATGTGTGTGTGTGTGTGTGTGTGTGTGTGTGTGTGTGTGTGTGTGTGTGTGTGTGTGTGTCTGTGATTTCTGAGGACATACATTTGTAGACATTTCATGTGTCCCCGTACATATATTGTTCTCTTCGAGCCGGACAACTTTCTAATTTAACTAATCTAATTTAACTAATTTAAAACTTTCTAATTTTAAATAAAAACGTCATGTGCTGTGTTTGCCAAGATCACGTATGATGCACCAACTGCTGCAGTTAATGTGGTGAATTCAGATGACTTTGACATAGTCCTTTTAGTTTTTCCAATTTTAAATGCCTATTGCCTGCTGTGCACAGTTAAGCTGATGCCACCGGCGTGGCGGTGCCACCGGCTTGGGCCCGTCATCGCTGCTCGCAGCTTTAATTAGGGCCCAAGCCCTGAAAGGGCGCAGAGCCCTATTGTTCTTCCTCAGATTATTCTTTGTTTTTTTTTTTTTTTTTTTTTTTTTTTTTTTTTTTTGACTTCTCGGGTACTTTTGGGGCACTTAACATGCTCGAAAACTCTTGAAACTTCGCACAGGCGTCGGAATGCGCGGCCATCAGAGCCGGACTGAAGCTGGTACCCGGGCGTGGCAGGGGGGCTCGACAGCGCCCCCTAAAGTGGGGTCTGAAAACTTGGTCCATATATCAAACACACTTGCACGTACATGTATGAAACTCGGTACACATATAGACCTCATCGGGCCAAACAACTTTCGTGCTCATAGTTATGCGTCAGCCCAACAGGAAGTGAGCTATAATCGGTTGTTCGGAAAACCCATGCTCTGGAATTTAATATACTCCTCCGAGGCCATTGTTTCGATCATTGCCAAACTCGGTCAGCATCAAGTGAACATATCCAGGATGCTAAATTGCGAGCGGATTTTTGATATCTCAAATGGTTTGGCCGTGGCGAAGCAACGAATTTATGGCGAGAAAAGGGAAACAGGAAGTGTGTTATAACGTCAGCAAACATTGACTGATTTGGATGAAACTTCAGCTGTGTGTTCGTTGTAAGAGGCCGATCACATGGATATGACTTTTGTGAGTCAAAGTTATAGCGCCACCAACTGGCAGCAGGAAGTGTGTCACTTTCAAAAATGCTTTGAATCACCATCTTATTTTCACACGATTGACTTCAAACTTCATCAGTATAATGTGAAAACATGACAGATAGAGACATATGAAATGGATTCCTGAAATTTCAAATACTGTTGCCATGGCAACGTGTCAAAGTTTAATAATCTTTTGGCTGTTTTGAGGCTCTTAGCATGCTTGAAATTGCTTGAAACTGCTTGAAACTCAACACACACATCAGAGATGTCAGTCAGTACACATTGGCAAAGCATCAGAAATGGGCGGGGATGAGGGCCTCTCTAGCGCCACCTTTTGACAAAAGTGGGGGGGTTAGTTTTATCTTCAGTTACCAAACTCGGTACATATATTGTTCTCTTCGAGCCGGACAACTTTCTAATTTACAGTCATTAGCTCCGACCAACAGGAAGTCAGATATTTTGGTTTTAAGGTGAATATTTATGTAATTCAGGGTCTGAGTTTTTACGTTCTCCTCGTAGGCGATTTATTCAATCTCCACCAAACTCGGTCAACATGAAACAACATGAAACAAAGATACTGAAGATGCTAAAATGTGAACGGATATTGGATATCTCAAACGGTGTTTCCATGGCAAGGGATTAAATAAGGACAAAAAAGGGGAACAGAAATTCTCTAAGAGCCTGAAAATAACTTAAATATAAAACTGAATGTCTAATCATGTCATGATTCAAATATGAGGATGATTCTCTCAGTAATGTAGCTTCTGTGAGCTTTTATGTCAAGAAAAGTCTAGGCGTCATTTCAAAAAGGCCATTTATTTCAGAACATTTGCTATTGTAAAGAGTAGTTTTTCATTCAAATAAATCTGCAATAAACTGCAATATACTACTAATTATAATGGATAAACAGTTACTGAAAAACTAAAGCAACTATTTACAGAGATTACAAAGTGTAAAAAACTCATTTAGCTGATGGGAAGCGTCAGTGACAGACTGCGCGCTCCACTGCAGTTGCGCCATGGAGAACGTGCAGCCAGCGCGCAAACAGTATTCACCAAAGCCTACTTACGCAAACTGCGCAAGATAATGCCTTTTGATTGGTTACTAAGTCCATCAATCAAACCTTTGTTGAAAAGGCATTGGCTGGGCACCGAGTGCCTTTATCCAACGAAAACCATGGGCGCAATGATTGACAGCTCACCAAGCCTGTAAGGCACTTCCTCTATATGATGCATCCCAGAAGAGTCTCTGATTGAAGGAGAGAGACGGGGGAGGGTTTAAAATACGTGGGAGAAGCCATTCTAGCAGGGGGAGTTTGCCAGACACGGAATAGAATCGATATTTCATTGAAAATGGACATGATTGATCACGCTAACTCAAAACTCTCTTGCAAACAACGGAGGATTTTTAGTTTTTTCCCTATTTTTTCGTTGTTTTGGATTAAAAAGTGGGATGCATTTTGAAGAATGGACTCTTACACAGAGATGTATGCGGGTGTTTATTGGATTCGTCCGATCTGATCTGAACGACAGGAGATGAAAGATGAGTAACGCTGATATTTTTCTAATGTTTACATGGCCGGTCCTTTAGTGTTTCATTTAACCCTTTCCTCTCTGGTGTATTTATTGCAAAAACAAGTTCAGAACATGAATCTTGAGTGTTTTAGCTTTCAAATGATGCATAGTTTGTGATAGTTGATTGAATATTTTGTATAAAACAAAAGTAGATAAAAGTACACACCCCCCCACTTCCGTCAACCCCCCCGTCCACGAACCGGTGCGGGTTAAGAAGTTAAAAAAATTATCCTGTTTAAATGCATATTGCCTGCCGTGCACAGTTATGCTGATGCCACCGGCGTGGAGGTGCCACCGGCTTGGGCCCGTCATCGCTGCTTGCAGCTTTAATTAGGGCCCAAGCCCAAAGGGCGCAGAGCCCTATTGTTCTTCCTCTGTTTCTTATTATTATTAGGGCCCAAGCCCTGAAAGGGCGCAGAGCCCTATTGTTCTTCCTCTGTTTCTTATTATTATTATTATTATTATTATTTTATCGACTTCTCGGGCACTTTTGGGGCCCTTACCATGCTCAAAAACTCTTGAAACTTTGCACACACATCGGAATCCGCGGCCATCAGAGCCGGGCTGAAGCTGGTACCCGGGCGTGGCAGGGGGACTCGACAGCGCCCCCTAAAGTGGTGTCTGAAAACTTGGTCTATATATCAAACACACTTGCACGTACATGTATGAAACTCGGTACACATATAGACCTCATCGGGCCAAACAACTTTCGTGCTCTAAGTTACGTGTCAGCCCAACAGGAAGTGAGCTAATATGGGTTGTTCTGAAAACACATGCTATGGAATTTAATACACTCCTCCGAGGCCATTGTTTCAATCAGTGCCAAACTCGGTCAGCATGAAGTCAAGACACAGAGGATGCTAAATTGCGAACGGATTTTTGATATCTTAAACGGTTTGGCCGTGGCGAAGCAACGAATTTATGGCGAGAAAAGGTAAACAGGAAGTGTGTAATAACTTGTGCAAACATTGACTGATTTGGATGAAACTTCAGCTGTGTGTTCGTTGTAAGAGGCCGATCACATGGATATGACTTTTGTGAGTCAAAGTTATAGCGCCACCAACTGGCAGCAGGAAGTGTGTCACTTTCAAAAATGCTTTGAATCACCATCTTATTTGCACCCGATTGACTTCAAACTTCATCAGTATAATGTGAAAACATGACAGATAGAGACATATGAATGAATTCCTGATATTTCAAATAATGCTGCCATGGCCACATGTCAAAGTTTAATAATGTTTTTGGCTGTTTGTGTGCCCTCCCCTGTATCACCAAAAGGTGGCAGTGTTGTATTATTTTTGAAACTCCCTTTCTCTCTCTCTCTCTCTGTGCTTGCTTATGTGATTTATGAGGACACAAATGTGTATGATGACATGGGTATTGTATTACAACGTAGTGGTTAATGTGGACATGAACTATGACACTATATCAGTACAGGACTCATTTTCTAAATGACATTTGAGTTACAATTCTTTTCACCTGACAGCCGTGATTTCATGTACTCATTCAGACAGAACTCTTTTTTTTAAAACAGAGGAGTGTGAGTGTGTTTTCTATACATGTGCTTTACAGAAGGTCATGTGCTGTGTTTGCAAAGATCACTTTTGACACATTTGTCTTTAAATTCATACTGACATAGTTCAAATTTATTTTAAAAAAAAATTCACATTATTTTCTACAAGTGTCTGTTTATAAGTGTCTTTTTTCACAGAAAGTTTTTGTTTAAACGTGAATATTTGTATAATTCAGGGTCTGAGTTTTTACGTTCTCCTCGTAGGTGATTTATTTAATCTCCACCAAACTCGGTCAACGTGAAACGGAAGCTTAACGCATTAAAAATATTTAACGCAAATAACACAGCGTCCGTTTTTATATCCATTTTTGCTTAGCGTTACATGATCACGCTCCTATTCATGTAAATGCTTCCAAGCGCGACAAGACACAAGAGAGCGCGCTGTATGCCAGTGTCCTGTCTGTGTGTGTGTGTGTGTGTGTGTGTCAGTGTCCTGTCTGTCTGTGTGTGTGTGTGTGTGTGTGTGTGTGTGTGTGTGTGTGTGTGTGTGTGTGTGTGTGTGTGTGTGTGTGTCCTGTCTGTGTGTGTGTGTGTGTGTGTGTGTGTGTCAGTGTCCTGTCTGTGTGGATGCGTCTCATGTCAGCTAATCAAGGGACACTGACACACACACACACACACACAAACACACACACACTCGACGCATAGATAGACTCGCGTCAGTTTCCTGCTCACATCGAGTTCTCTTTTGCTGTTGAACAAACAATAACACAGAGGATTTTGAGTATTCTCATATTAGAGTCTTAAATTAGTTAAATAACGTCTTAAATGAACTTTAAAGAGTTGTGAGGAAATGAGATGCGCGGGACCGTGCGTGAGATCCGCGGTTGTTCTTAAAGTGACAGGAGCACTGATGATGCCTGTCATTAATGTTCATCACAGAACAACGGGAACAGAGAAAATTGTAGCTTTAATGATGATTCATCTATACTTCATTTATTATTTATGCAGTTAAGGAAGGTTTGATAACTATTACATTTCTGTATAACAGGGAAGGCCATGGGTAAATATAACATTTATTATTTTGGGTTTATGTAAAGATTTTTTTAAGTTCACTTAAATTAAAAGTTGTTTTTTAAAGACTAATAAATGTTGAAATTGGGAGCTTTCAGTTATACTGTAATGTAACGTCATTAATGTTTCATAGAGAATTTAGTATCAGTGATACTGACCTTCATTCATAAAAAATGACAATACAACACATATTTACAATATGCTGTCTTTAAATTGTTTCTAAATTAATTTGGAGAGTAACTGAAATTATTACAATATCAAAATATTACAAACTTAAAATATTAAAAACTTGCGATTAATCGTGATTAATTACAGAAAAAAATGTGATTAATTAGTTAATTTTTTACTTTACAGTCATTAGCTCTGACCAACAGGAAGTCAGATATTTTGGTTTGAACGTGAATATTTGTAATTTGTAATATTTGTATTCAGAAATGCGTGTTGGAGGGGTGTTTATTACAACATAATCATGGTTTATGAAGACATTTCATGTGTCCCCGTAAATAAAAATAGCTTTAACAGCATACTAAACAATTTTTTAATAAAAATGTAAAAATGCAGAATGTTTTCTGTGATAGTAGGTTTAGGGGTAGTGTGTGTGTGTGTGTGTGTGTGTGTGTGTGTGTGTGTGTGTGTGTGTGTGTGTGTGTGTGTGTGTGTGTGTGTGTGTGTGTGTGCGATATGTAGGCTTAGGGGTAGTGTAGGGGGATAGAATGTACAGTTTTTACAGTATACAAACCATTAAGTCTATGGAATGCCATCTGCCTGTCTTTCCCCTTCCCCCTCTCTATCTGTGTGTGTGTGTGTGTGTGGGGGGGGTCTCTCTCTCACCCTGTGAGTTTGTGTGTGTGCCTTTCTCTCAGTCCTTCCCCTCCCCCTCACTCTCACTCTATCATTGTGTGTGTGTGTGTGCCTTTCTCTTTTGATCATAATTTAACACTTTCATATAGACTATCACAAATAACTATCACTTAAAATAAAAACGTCATGTGATGTGTTTGCCAAGATCACGTATGATGCACATGTCTTTAAATTAATTATTTACTGATATAATATAAATGTATTAAAACATAAATTTCACATGATTTTATAAAAGTGGCTATTTATAATAAACTTCCATAAAATGTAGACACGCATCTTACTCTTACCTGACACTGATATTAAAATCATCTTTGCAGTTTCTGTGATTTGGCTCCATTTATACATTTTTTATTAAAAAGAATTTATTGGACCACCCATATTGAAATGAAAGCATGTTTTATGGTGCATAAGATTGGTGCACAAACGGTAGCTAAGGTAGCTCAAAAACACATGAAGAGAAGTGTTAGAATAAAACAACATCAGCATTCGAATGGTATTCTGAACTCATTCCAATTTGACCTTTGACATAATCTGACATGAAATTCATATAAATTTAATTGATCTCATAGATGTGGCTGTTGTGGTTTGTGGTCATAGCAGCACCAACTGCTGCAGTTAATGTGGTGAATTCAGATGACTTTGACATAATCCTTTTATGTTTTCCCATTTTAAATGCCTATTGCCTGCCGTGCACAGTTAAGCTGATGCCACCGGCGTGGCGGTGCCACCGGCTTGGGCCCGTCATCGCTGCTCGCAGCTTTAATTATTATTATTATTTTATCGACTTCTCGGGCACTTTTGGGGCTCTTACCATGCTCAAAAACTCTTGAAACTTTGCACACACATCGGAATGCGCGGCCATCAGAGCCGGGCTGAAGCTGGTACCCGGGCGTGGCAGGGGGACTCGACAGCGCCCCCTAAAGTGGGGTCTGAAAACTTGGTCTATATATCAAACACACTTGCACGTACATGTAAGAAACTCGGTACACATATAGACCTCATTGGGCCAAACAACTTTCGTGCTCTAAGTTACGTGTCAGCCCAACAGGAAGTGAGCTAATATGGGTTGTTCTGAAAACACATGCTCTGGAATTTAATATACTCCTCCGAGGCCATTGTTTCAATCAGTGCCAAACTCGGTCAGCATGAAGTCAAGACACAGAGGATGCTAAATTGCGAGCGGATTTTTGATAACTCAAACGGTTTGGCCGTGGCGAAGCAACGAATTTATGGCGAGAAAAGGGAAACAGGAAGTGTGTAATAACTTGTGCAAACATTGAATGATTTGGATGAAACTTCAGCTGTGTGTTCGTTGTAAGAGGCCGATCACATGGATATGACTTTTGTGAGTCAAAGTTAAAGCGCCACCAACTGGCAGCAGGAAGTGTGTCACTTTCAAAAATGCTTTGAATCCCCATCTTATTTTCACCTGATTGACTTCAAACTTAATCAGTATAATGTGAAAACATGACAGATAGAGACATATGAATGGATTCCTAATATTTCAAAAAATGTTGCCATGGCAACATGTCAAAGTTTAATAATGTTTTTGGATGTTTGTGTGCCCTCCCCTCTATCACCACAAGGTGGCAGTGTTGTATTATTTTTGAAACTCCCTTTCTCTGTATGTGTGCTTGTTAATGTGATTCATGAGGACACAAATGTGTATGATGACATGGGTATTACACTGATATTACAACGTAGTGGTTAATGTGGACATGAACTATGACACTATATCACTACAGGGCTAATTTTCTAAATGACATTTGAGTTACAATTCTTTTCACCTGACAGCCGTGATTTCATGTACTCATTCAGACAGAACTCTTTTTTAAAACAGAGTGTGAGTGTGTTTTCTATACATGTGCTTTACAGAAGGTCATGTGCTGTGTTTGCAAAGATCACTTTTGACACATTTGTCTTTAAATTCATTATTTACTGACATAGTTCAAATTTATATAAAAAAAAAAAATTCACATTATTTTCTACAAGTGTCTGTTTATAAGTGTCTTTTTTCACAGAAAGTTTGTTTGAACGTGAATATTTGTATAATTCAGTTTCTGAGTTTTTACGTTCTCCTCGTAGGCGATTTATTCAATCTCCACCAAACTCGGTCAACGTGAAACGGAAGCTTAACGCATTAAAAATATTTAACGCAAATAACTCAGCGTCCGTTTTTATATCCATTTTTGCTTAGCGTTACATGATCACGCTCCTATTCATGTAAATGCTTCCAAGCGCGACAAGACACAAGAGAACACGCTGTATGCCAATGTCCTGTGTGTGTGTGTGTGTGTGTGTGTGTGTGTGTGTGTGTGTGTGTGTGTGTGTGTGTGTGTGTGTGTGTGTGTGTGTGTCAGTGTCCTGTCTGTGTGTGTGTGTGTGTGTGTGTGTGTGTGTGTGTGTGTGTGTGTGTGTGTGTGTGTGCAGGCCCGTCGCGACAAGGCAGGCAAACCAAGCAATTGCTTGGGGCCTCGAGCTGGCCTGGGGCACCAAGACAGCGACAGGTTAAGAATAAAATGAAACGACAAACTGTGTGAGCGCCCCATTGATAGTCAATGCAGTAAAGTGCAATGACACTGTTATCGGGATCCCCCTTAAGGGGCCCCTCTCAGAAGTCGCTGACAGCAGCCAGCCAACCACGCGATCTCTGCTGCGGCAAAATACAAAATCTTCGGATTTGAAGCGGAATTTTATGCTTCAGGAAGCCAGAAAAGAAAAAAGAGAAAGGAAGAGGAGGATAAGAAAAAACAAGATAGTGGTATGTGATAAATTACACTGGATAAAATAGCTCTACTTGTCTTGTACAAAAAAAGTGTAAGTTTGCAGCAGGTAGGCTAGCAAAAATATGTTTATGTTAGCTATCGTTACCTGCCTGACGGCAAATGCTGCTTGTAACGAACAGTTAGTGCAACTTTTTTTTCGAACAGACGGAATGGCATGCCATTGCTATAGCTTTGTAATAGGTTTTGATGAAAGTGGCATAGCATGCTATACTAACTATTATTTATGCTATGCATAAATAACCTGGAATAGTTAATATAGCATGCTATATTAACAATTATTATAAACATTATTTAACCAGAAAGAGGCAGAGGAACATTATTTTTTTTCATAGCTTATCTTAATGTGCTAGTGTCGGGATATATACGGTAGTGACAGTTTGCAAATATGACATTATTTTTATGAGTTACCAATAGATCTTGAACAATTACTTTATTCTGTGGCAATTTTTACACTATTACATTTTGAAGTACAGTATCAGGACAACCCACATGTTTGACTGGTACTGTTTACATGTTTTACTGGTACTGCCCACGTTTTACTGGTACTGTTTATTAAACTATTTAACAAGGTATTATAGTCATCGGTTGCAACTTTACAATAACCATCCAGATAATGTTTATAGACAGTTTACAAAACAACTAGTAACCCTAAAGTATTCCCAAAGTGTTAGGAATATCTGGTCCGTCTATCTATGTAAATGTAATGTTTATAGATGTTTAAAAAATGGTTACTTAAAGGTTTTAAAAAAAAATGTAATGATACAGTGGTGTTTTTTGCAAATGTTTTCAAATTGTATGCACAGTATTTGCAACAACAGTATTTGCACTGTAAACCTTTTTATTAATATATAGTGTGGGTGAACTTAAACTGTATGGCTATGCTGCGGTGTGTGTGTGTGTGTGTGTGTGTGTGTGTGTGTGTGTGTGTGTGTGTGTGTGTGTGTGTGTGTGTGTGTGTGTGTCTGTCAGTGTCCTATCTGTGTGGATGCGTCTCATGTCAGCTAATCAAGGGACACTGACACACACACACACACACACACACACTCGACGCATAGATAGACTCGCGTCAGTTTCCTGCTCACATCGAGTTCTCTTTTGCTCTTGAACAAACAATAACACAGAGGATTTTGAGTATTCTCATATTAGAGTCTTAAATTAGTTAAATAACGTCTTAAATGAACTTTAAAGAGTTGTGAGGAAATGAGATGCGCGGGACCGCGCGTGAGATCCGCGGTTGTTCTTAAAGTGACAGGAGCACTGATGATGCCTGTCATTAATGTTCATCAAAGAACAACGGGAATAGAGAAAATTGTAGCTTTAATGATGATTCATCTATATTTCATTTATTATTTATGCAGTTAAGGAAGGTTTGATAACTATTACATTTCTGTATAACAGGGAAGGCCATGGGTAAATATAACATTTATTATTTTGGGATATAATCATGGTATATATAACATCATATATATATAACATATATAGGTGGAGGGGTGTTTATTACAACATAATCATGGTTTATGAAGACATTTCATGTGTCCCCGTAAATCAAAATAGCTTTAACAGCATATTAAACAATTTTTTAATAAAAATGTAAAAATGCAGAATGTTTTCTGTGATGGTAGGTTTAGGGGTAGTGTGTGTGTGTGTGTGTGTGTGTGTGTGTATGTGTGTGTGTGTGTGTGCGATATGTAGGCTTAGGGGTAGTGTAGGGGGATAGAATGTACAGTTTGTACAGTATACAAACCATTAAGTCTATGGAATGCCATCTGCCTGTCTTTCCCCTTCCCCCTCTCTATCTGTGTGTGTGTGTGTGTGTGGGGGGGGGGGGGGGGGGGGTCTCTCTCTCACCCTGTGAGTTTGTGTGTGTGCCTTTCTCTCAGTCCTTACCCTCCCCCTCACTCTCACTCTATCATTGTGTTTGTGTGTGTGTGTGTGTGTGTGTGTGTGTGTGTGTGTGTGTGTGTGTGTGTGTGTGTGTGTGTGTGTGACTTTCTCTCTTGATCATAATTTAACCCTTTCATATAGGCTATCACAAATAACTATCACTTGAAATAAAAACGTCATGTGATGTGTTTGCCAAAATCACGTATGATGCACATGTCTTTAAATTAATTATTTACTGATATAATATAAATGTATTAAAACATACATTTCACATGATTTTATAAAAGTGGCTATTTATAATAAACTTCCATAAAATGTAGACACGCATCTTACTCTTACCTGACACTGATATTAAAATCATCTTTGCAGTTTCTGTGATTTGGCTCCATTTATACATTTTTTATTCAAAGAAATGTATTGGACCACCCATATTGAAATTAAAGCATGTTTTATGGTCATAAGATTGGTGCACAAACGGTAGCTAAGGTAGCTCAAAAACACATGAAGAGAAGTGTTAGAATAAAACAACATCAGCATTCGAATGGTATTCTGAACTCATTCCAATTTGACCTTTGACATAATCTGACATGAAATTCATATAAATTTAATTGATCTCATAGATGTGGCTGTTGTGGTTTGTGGTCATAGCAGCACCAACAGCTGCAGTTAATGTGGTGAATTCAGATGACTTTGACATAGTCCTTTTATGTTTTCCCATTTTAAATGCCTATTGCCTGCCGTGCACAGTTAAACTGATGCCACCGGGGTGGCGGTGCCACTGGCTTGGGCCCGTCATCGCTGCTCGCAGCTTTAATTATTATTATTATTATTATTTTATCGACTTCTCGGGCACTTTTGGGGCCTTTAACATGCTCGAAAACTCTTGAAACTTTGCACACACGTTGGAATGCGCGGCCATCAGGGCCGGGCTGAAGCGGGTACCCGGGCGTGGCAGGGGGGCTCGACAGCGTCCCCCTAGAATGCGTTTAGAAACTTGGTCCATGTATCAAACACACTTGCACGTACATGTATAAAACTCGGTACACATATAGACCTCATCGGGCCGAACAACTTTCGTGCTTATAGTTATGCGTCAGCCCAACAGGAAGTGAGCTATTATGGGTTGTTCGGAAAACGCATGCTCTGGAATTTAATATACTCCTCTGAGGCCATTGTTTCGATCATTGCCAAACTCGGTCAGCATGAAGTGAACATATTCAGGATGCTAAATTGTGAGCGGCTTTTTGATATCTTGAATGGTTTGGCCTTGGCGAAGCAACACATTTATGGCGAGAAAAGGGAAACAGGAAGTGTGTTATAACTTCTGCAAACATTGACTGATTTGGATGAAACTTCAGCTGTGTGTTTGTTGTAGGAAGCCGATCGCATGGATAGGACTTTTGTGAGTCAAAGTTATAGCGCCACCAACTGGCAGCAGGAAGTGTGTCACTTTTTAAAAATGCTTTAAATCACTGTCTTATTTTCACCCGATTGACTTCAAACTTCATCAGTATAATGTGAAAACATGGCAGATATAGACATATGAATGGATTTCTGAAATTTGAAATACTGTTGCCATGGTAACGTGTCAAAGTTTAAAAATGTTTTTGGCTTTTTTGAGACTCTTAGCATACTTGAAATTGCAGGAAACTCGACACACACATCAGAGATGTCAGTCAGTACACATGGGCAAAGCCTCAGAAATGGGCGGGGATGAAGGGCTTTATAGCGCCACCTTTTGACAAAAGTGGTGGGCTTCGTTTCATCTACAATCACCAAACTCGGTATATATATTGTTCTCATCGAGCCGGACAACTTTCTAATTTACAGTCATTAGCTCCGACCAACAGGAAGTCAGATATTTTGGTTTGAACGTGAATATTGGTATAATTCAGGCTCTGAGTTTTTACGTTCTCCTCGTAGGCGATTTATTCAATCTCCACCAAACTCGGTCAACATGAAACAAAGATACGGAAGATGCTAAAATGCGAACGGATTTTGGATATCTCAAACAGTATTGCCATGGCGAGGGATTAAATAAGGACAAAAAAGGGGAACAGAAATTCTCTCATATCTTTTAAAATCATATTTTGATTTCAATTAAATTAAGATTGTATGTTCGGTAACTGAACTTGGGTTAATTTAAAATGACTATACTATTTTTCAGATCAATATATTTATTTATTTTTGAAAGTGACACACTTCCTGCTGCCAGTTGGTGGCGCTATAACTTTGACTCACAAAAGTCATATCCATATGATCGGCCTCTTACAACGAACACACAGCTGAAGTTTCATCCAAATCAGTCAATGTTTGCACAAGTTATAACCAGGGCTCTGAACCGGTTCAAGGAACGAAAACGAAAACTGGAAACGAACGAAATTTTAAGAGGAACAAAAACGGAAACGAAATCAAAATCAATTTGAATCGTTCTGAACAGAAACGTTAATTTGAAATGACCATTAACCGGTTAATAACGTTATTTTATCGTTCTTTTAATATTTTAATTTGGCAGTGACCAATCATGAATAGAGTAGTACAACATGTGACGTTGACGGATCAAGCGTGAGTGAAATGCCCGCGCACCATTATCTATGAATCTACCGTCAGTATGAGCGCGCGCAATCCGCGCATTTTCATGCCTCAAGTACATTTCTTTCCCCGCTGAGGTCATCAATGAAAGTGCAGGTATTGGAGGACATTCTTTTCGAACGTTTAAATAAGCAGTGCAGACTTTAAGCTCAAATAGACTGATTTAGGCTAGTTTATGGATTCCGTTTAAGCCTATCCAAGTAGGTTACTAGCATCTATCAAACATTTTTCCTATAGTCTTTCAGATTGCCAACAGGACAGGTCAATGTTTTCTATATAGACGGTTGATGCTTCGTATTAAATGGTATGTTATGCATTAAATGATCAAGCTTTATTAGCTGACTGAATTTGATTATGTGATGCAAGGACGTGTTGCGCAGTGTTTGCTTTGAAATTACCATGCAGTTGACGGTGCATTAATGGTTATCCAGTTTATTTATTCTTTATTCATACATTTTTTTAAAACAAGTCGTGTTGAAAAAAAGTTATGCAACGTTACAAAGAATGTTATCACTCTTCTGAAAAGAATTAGGCATAAGAGGGCCACTTTCGATTGTCTAACGCTCCATTAAAACAGGTCCGTTTATGCTTTGTAATTAATGCATGTATTTCTGTTGTGGTTTTAAAAATGTTATGAAATAAATATTCAAGTTTAATTATGCTTTATATTATTATTCAGTGAAAATAAGTCTATTTATACATATTTGTTTAAAGTATAGGCTAAATTAAAATAACGTTATTAACCGGTATTTTTTCAAATCAAACCGTTTTCGGAACAGTAATGTTTAATGAGGAACGCAAAAACGGAAACGCTATAATATCAATTCTGCTCGGAGTGAACCGATTAATATTTTTTTCCGTTTTTAAGCCCTGGTTATAACACACTCCCTGTTTCCCTTTTCTCGCCATAAATTCGTTGCTTCTCCACGGCCAAACCATTCGAGATATCAAAAATCTGCACGCAATTTAGCATCCTCAATATCTTGTCTTAATGCTGACCGAGTATGGCACTGATTGAAACAATGGCTTCGGAGGAGTATATTAAATTCCAGAGCATGCGTTTTCCGAACAACCCATAATAGCTCACTTCCTGTTGGGCTGACGCATAACTTAGAGCATGAAAGTTGTTCGCCCCGATGAGGTCTATATGTGTACAGAGTTTCATACTAATACATGCAAGTGTGTTTGATATATAGACCAAGTTTATTCTAGGGGGCGCTGTTGAGCCCCCCTACCACACCGAGAGGCACTCTGCACATTGAACAAGATTCACAAGATTTTAACAACAAAAATAAATAAAATCTAAATGGTGGGAGAAAGTTTTTTTTATTTCACTCTCTGAAAAAATTATTTTGAATATATTTGAAATCAATATGTGTGGTCCAATATAAAAAATAAATTACAAAATTAATAAATGGAGCCAAATCACAGAAACAGCAAAGATGATTTTAATATCAGTGTCAGGTAAGAGTAAGATGCGTGTCTACATTTTATGGAAGTTTATTATAAATAGCCACTTTTATAAAATCATGTGAAATGTATGTTTTAAAACATTTATATTATATCAGTAAATAATTAATTCAAAGACATGTGCATCATACGTGATCTTGGAAAACACATCACATGACGTTTTTATTTCAAGTGATAGCTATTTGTGATAGCCAATATGAAAGGGTTAAATTGTCATCATCAAGAGAGAAAGTCTCACACACACACACACACACACACACACACACACACACACACACACACACACACACACACACACACACACACACACACACACACACACACACACACACACACACACACACACACACACACACACACACACACAGTGATAGAGTGAGAGTGAGGGGGGAGGGGAAGGACTGAGAGAAAGGCACACACACAAACTCACAGGGTGAGAGAGAGACCCCCCCACACACACACAGAGTGATAGAGAGGGGGAAGGGGAAAGACAGGCAGAGGGCATTCCATAGACTTAATGGTTTTTATACTGTACAAACTGTACATTCTATCCCCCTACACTAGTGGGGGATATTACACACACACACACACACACACACACACACACACTACCCCTAAACCTACCATCACAGAAAACATTCTGCATTTTTAAATTTTTATTAAAACATTGTTTAGTATGTTTTTAAAGCTATTTTGATTTACGGGGACACATGAAATGTCTTCATAAATCATGAATATGTTGTAATAAACACCCCTCCAACACACCCATTTCTGAGGCTTTGCCCATTTCCACTGACTGACATCTCTGATGTGTGTGTTGAGTTTCAAGCAATTTCAAGCATGCTAAGAGCCTCAAAAACAGCCAAAAGATGATTAAACTTTGACACACTGCCATGGCAACAGTATTTAAAATATCAGGAATCCATCCGTATGTCTATATCTGCCATGTTTTGTCATTATACTGATGAAGTTTGAAATAAATCGGGTGAAAACAAGACGGTGATTTAGCATTTTTGAAAGTGACACACTTCCTGCTGCCAGTTGGTGGCCACACACACACACACACACACACACACACACACACACACACACACACACACACACACACACACACACACACACACACACACACACACACACACACACACACACAAACCCCTTAAAGCTATTTGATTTATGGGACACAGGAAATGTTTTCATAAACCATGTTTACATTGTAATTTGTAGTATATTTTTAAAGCTACTTGGTTACATTTTGATAATATATTGTTTAGTATGTTTTTAAAGATATTTTTATTATGTGGACATGAAATGTCCTCATTAACCACTACGTTGTAATACCAGTGTAATTATACAATACCCATGTCATTATACAAATTTCTGTCCCTAATAAATCACATAAACAAGTACACACACACATACACACACAGAGAGAGAGAGAGAGAGAGAGAGAGAGAGAGTTTCAAAAATAACACAACACTGCCACCTTTTAGTGAGGGGAGGGCAGATAGAGAATAAATATTCAGAAGATTCAGAAGAAATATATTAAATAAAACTAGAAAAAAAAGTTTTTTTTTTAAGTTGGCTTGAGAAAGCCTGACCAGAAAGTTTGAAGAAGTTTAAAGAAGTTAGAAGTTTAAAGTAGTTTAAAGTTAGATTGATAGATTAGTTGAAAGAAAGAAAGATGAATGAGTTAGAAAGAAAGAAAGAAAGAAAGAAAGAAAGAAAGAAAGAAAGAAAGAAAGAAAGAAAGATGGATTAGATAGAAAGAAAGATACATTAGTTAGAAAGAAAAAAGATGGATAATTTAGAAAGAAAGAAAGATGGATTAATTAGTTAGAAAGAAAGAAAGAAAGATGAATTATAAAGAAAAAGAAAGAAAGAAAGAAATGAAGAAAGAAAGATGGATTAATTAGTTAGAAAAAAGAAAGATGGATTAGTTAGAAAGAAAGAAAGAAAGAAAGATGGATTAGATAGAAAGAAAGATACATTAGTTAGAAAGAAAAAAGATGGATAATTTAGAAAGAAAGAAAGATGGATTAATTAGTTAGAAAGAAAGAAAGAAAGAAAGATGAATTATAAAGAAAAAGAAAGAAAGAAAGAAATGAAGAAAGAAAGATGGATTAATTAGTTAGAAAAAAGAAAGATGGATTAGTTAGAAAGAAAGAAAGAAAGAAAGAAAGAAAGACTTATTTGTTTTCTTTGTGGGAAATATGGGCACATTAAAACAGCCTGTCCCCTAGTTAAAGAGGCTCAAACGGCAAGGAATGAAGTTGAACCTAATCCAGAGCGGATTTTGTATGCTCCAGAGAATCCGGCTGAGGTGACTCGTGGAAATGCAGCGCCCGATCCGACTGCTGAAAGGTCCGCGCTTACTGACGTGGTAGAGCGGTTGTATATAGTTGGTGTTGATAACACTGAGACTGTTGCTGAAATACCCGATGCTGGACAGACGCAGAGTGAAACAAATGATATTGTGGAGGAGGCTATTGTTGAGGTGGAGAAATCCAGAGAAAAAGATCGACCTATAGAGATTGCTAATGTGTCGTCATCATGACGTATTCCCAGTGGTAAACGCAAAGCATTTTGGGAATCCGCGGCACAACGGGCGCCGGTGTCGTGCCGAATTCTGACCTCCGCCAAATTATTACCCCCCTAGTATTGGTAGGTTTAGGATTAGTTGTGGGGGAGGGGTTAGGATTAGGGGTGGGGTTAGGATTAGGCAATCAGCTAGTGACTTCAACGAGGGGGGTAATAATTTGGCAGGGGGTCGAAATTCGGCACAACACCGGCTACACACTGCAAGCGTGGCGTTTTCTGTGTCTGCACACCAGAAGCGTGTCTGACGCGGCGATGCTGCTGCTAGGTGACGAAGTGGAAGGCCTATACTTCATGTTAAACGCTTCCAACACGCGTGCGTGTCGCGTGAAAGATAGGCGTCTGTTCTATTTCCAGCATGCACGCGTTTTCCGCGTCTCACGCAGGCAGTGTGCACGCTCTAACCTGTTAACATGGGAGCCGAAATAAAAACGGACACGCCACCCTTGCAGTGTGTAGCCGCCCTCACACACACACACACACACACACACACACACACACACACACACACACACACACACACACACACACACACACACACACACACACACACACACACACACACACACACACACACACACACACACAGAGACAGACAGGTTTGTTCAATTCTGACTGTATGCAGATAGATGAGAGCGAGGAGTGTGGTGCTTAAAACATTAGCATAACTTTGAACGGACGACAGTTTTCTGCCCCACTTTTACAATCTCCAGGTCCTAGACCCATCCATCTTTAAAAAAGACTGCAGCGACTTGAATTCTGAAAACTTTGCGTGTGTGTGTGTACGCACTAACAACACTTAATATCATGTATTTGTATATATATGGGTGCTGGAAGTTGGGCAACAGTTTGACGTCCCTTGACCAGTCGCTCAGCTCGTAAGGATCCAGTCATTTGATTCCCTTTTTCTCATCAGATCTCGTCTTTGCATTAGGATTTAGTTTTAGGCAATATGGTCCGACAATGTTTTCTTTAGCCCGCTGCATTTTGTAGGATTATATTCTGTTTTTCTCTCTAATGTTGAATTATTTTCATGCCAGAACACTAGCCTGCTATGCCAGGCCATGTAAACGGGCCAAACGTACCCATAATTCTTTGCATTCTGATGACGTTGCCGCCCATTTGGTCACATGTCTTAGCGATCTCTATAGTGAGTGATGTTTTGACTGAGATGCAGGCATCAAGCAGTATCGTGCCTGAATCACAAGCAATGGATAGTGATTTAGACAGTGATTGTTCAGATTCCATTGCTGATGGATTGTCTGAAACTAATTCACAGGAAAGTAGCTACTGTTGAGAGACTGGCAAAGCCTCGTTATTATACTGTGGAACAACTTAATGACTTCTTAAATGCTACAAAAAATCAGAGGAAGCCAGAGATTGAAATGTTCTTTTCTGACTTAAAGCTCTTTATTGAGTCCTCTTAAGTTGCTATGAAGAAATCCACTTTAGAGGAATTAGATCAGCCTAGGCGCTACAGACTTAAAAAGTTTGTGAGTGCTGTCAGAAAAAGACAAAAAAAGCCCTAAAGAGACATGATGGATTGTGCATCTTTTCTCCTTTTTTTAATCCTGATGACATCCTTTAACATCGAATCTTTAAACATAAATGGCTGTAGGGATGTACAAAAGAGAACTACTTTATTTAAATATTTGCACCTTAAAAAATCTGATGTATATGTTACAAGAGACACATACCGATGCCTGTAATGAAGCTGACTGGAAAAATGAATGGTCAGGTAGCATTTAAGGCCAATTTATACTTCTGCGTCGAGAGTACGTCGTAGTGTCGTAGCCGACGCCGTCGTGAGCATTTATACTTCTGCGCTGTTGTCTGCGTCAATGTGCAATTACATATGCAGACGCTAGTAGGCAGTGTCCTCGGGCATGTTGGTGTAATCAAGACAACAGCCGAAGAAGAAGCAGCTTGTTGTGTAGAATATTTACATTCATGTCGGATTATCAGCAGCAGTGAGAGAGCGGCTTTTCTTGCAGCTTGAGTTGTTGTATCTAATACAAATTAAGCATCTCTAGTTGATTAGTAAAGTTAAATAAGGCGATCTGGCGCTGGAATGCGTTTGTGAAATCATGCAGAGCTCGTGGCCGCTGTTTTCAGTAGCGGTGGCTCGAGCAATCGATTGCTGTTGCAGAGACTTCATTCACGAAATGTACCCTAATGTGTCCCTGTTGTTGATATACAATCACTGATTTACATCTTTGGTTTTAATGAGAAAATAAATAAACTATACTCAGCGGATCTATGTATTTATTTACTACCATAAAGAATCGCTGGACTACAAAATATTGTGTTATAGCAGACGTAAGGAACTATCATCCCATTTCTGGACACACACACACACACTCCTATCGCAGATTTTTTATTTGTTTATTGACCTGAGGGAAGGGTTCTGGCAGACCAATCACGGCGCTTGCGGTCCGCGTAGAATTGACGCGTTGTTACATTTTTGGAGAGGTGCAGGGTACGGCGTATCCAACGCGTCTATGCGTATGGTACGCCGTGCGTGCACTCGACGCAGAAGTATAAATTGGCCTTTAGTCATGGCACAAATTTGAGTGCTGGGGTTGCATTTTTAATTTCAAAACGTGTAAAAAATAATCCAGACTTTTTAGAAATAATACCTGGATGCCTATTGCGCGCTGAGATGACAATAGGCAATAATAGTTTTTCACTTTTTAACATTTATGCTCCTATTTTGCACATGTCTGTGAGGCAAGCAACATCACTGTTGGGAGGGGAAACTGTGTTTCGTAGGAGCCAAGGTCAAGACTGGACACAGCAGCCCCTGCCCTAATATTGGCCCCTCTATACCGCTCACCAAATACCGCATAAATTGAGAGCCAGGAAACACCCTGAAGAAAAGAGCTAGGATGAGATTGGCATTCAAGAGCCAGCTGAGACCATGCTGGTCATCCTTAACCTCACGGATTTCAGTCATGTGTTCGGATTTTGGATCACACACCTCTAACTCGATGGGAATGCAGTAACAGTGATTGCTCATTTAGCCCGGCTTCCAGAGATTAAATATGGATTTGTCTGTCATTTTATTTGATTTCATTTTATATTTCCTTTTACTGAAACCCTAAAGAATTGTATGAATACTATTGTACTATATTGTTTGTTCCTCTCTCAATGAGAGAAAGCATGTTATCAGTATGTGGATCAGGAGTTCTGAGAAAAGAAAACATCAACCCCATTTAGTGAGTGGGAGGTTGAGTGGGAGTTGTGAGTGGGAGGTGCGAGGGTCTCCACGTGGGGACTGGAACATTTAGAATACAGCTTGTCCACAATGAGGTGAAGAGACAAATGTGACCCGCCAGGGGAGCACGCGTCACCACTCCACCTTCCGTAGTGACCTCACTGGTAGACCGAACGTGCGGCATTGGACCGCCCATTGGTCTAAAACGGGGGACTGAAGGGGCAGGTCAGATACCTGTGTCTCTTCTTTTATACACCTATCCTTCTCAATGTTCATATATTCAGTCCTTAAAGAATAAAATAATATCTAGTATGTATGTCTCTCTCTGGCGAAGGAGAGCGATGGCTATATCTTTGTTTAGGTGTGAGAAAGCCCGAACTCCGCCCCCTTGAGTGGTACGTAATATTCACCGCGCAGTCAGATGCGGTCATGCAAAATCGGCAGTTTTGCTACAAATCAGGCTGGCTGGACTGTTTAACCAACTTTGTATATGTTTTTCCAGTGCGTAAATGATTACGGGTGAGTTTTCATATATAATTGGCCTTTGTAACTTCCATTACTGTTCTGGATGTCGAGATTTGCTTGTAACATGAACGCAATTTAACTGCGTCACAAATTGAAAAGAAACGGTTTACATATCGGATTTTGAGCTTGAAAATAATTGTATTTCTGTTGGAATATAAATATTATATTCATTTACAAGTTACAGATCACCCAGGTAATTTAAGATTGTGTAAAATGTCAAGTTTGATGACGTTTTATAAGTTTGCTTGTAATATTGAGCAGACGCAGTGCTCGTGCTCTATGCGTGTCATTGTTTACATAAGTATTTATTAACATAATCAGCACGCAGCTAACCAATGTATGTTCATTTCTATATTATTTTAATAACTGAATGTTTGTGTCATTTACTGCTATACTTAACATTGTTTTCCTTGTGTTTCTTCTGTTCATTATAGACCACACTTGTGTGAAGTAACATATACAAAACTCTTTTGATTAAACAAGTTAAACTGGGATCCTCTCTCGTGTTTCTCTTACCGGAAATACACACATCCATCTATGTTGCACTACAACTGAACCCACTAAGCGTCCCATACGCTTGTATATGGTCCTTCGAGCCGGATTTGCTGCTTCAAGATGGATCCTGAAACCCCCAGTGTATCTGAACCTGTCGTCCGACCACGCCCTCCAAGAGAGAGACACCTTCCTGCCCATCTTGCTGATTACGATGTCCAGCTTCCGCCTAACCTACATCCGGAGCCACAGCCTGCAGATTCGTCTTCACAGAGACACTCCAGATCATCAAGACATGCGTCTAGATCTATTTCTACTGGCACAGCTTCCAATGCTTCATCCAGATCCTATCGCAGTGCACAACGCAGATCTCCTATACATGGACTTTCCGATCTTCAAGCTGCCATGGTGGAAGAAAGGTTAAAGACTTTGAGCTTGGAAGAACTTCAACAGCAGATCGAAGAGGACGCCATTATAGATAAAGAGTGTGAGAGACTTGATGCTCAAGCGAGAGAAGCTCAATATAGACAGGAACAAGCCACTAAGGCTAGAGAGTTGCTAGCTAAGCAGGTAGAGACCCGGCGGCGTCTCAAAAAGGTTCAAAATGAGCTTGAGGTTGCTAAATATGTTTGTGTACTTATTAAGCAGGAATCTCAAGATGTTAATGTTCCTGATTCCCAGTCCAGCCATGCCGTTGATCCTCTGTCTGAGGTAAGCACGCAATATCACAGAGTTGCCACTAGCAATGATATTACGTCATCCGCCCAAGCAATGCCTAGTCATTCTACCCCTTGTACTGCTAACTTTGTACCTGTGTCATCAGTAATGCCCCCCACAGTATTAGCTGCCGAAGTAACCCAGCCCAACATAGCTACAAGGCCATTGGCTTCGCTAGTTACTGCACAGCCCACCTTAATGTCTAGGCCAGATTATGCTGCTCCTCTAACCTTTAACCCAGTTGCGGTGGCCCGTCCGCACCATTACACAGATACCTCTGTGGCCGGTAGTCATACACCCTCTGCCAATGTCCCTCCTACAGCCCCATCTACGGTTCCTGTAACTTTAGGAGCTCCTTTACATACTCAGTCTTACCAAGCCACGAATCTTAGCCCTCATTGGACAGCAGTACCTTATTCTGTTCCCCCACCTGACGCCTTTCATAATCGGGCAGTATTGTACCCCTCCCCAGCTCAACCACCTGGTCTGGAAATGTTAGCTGCCTCAGCTTATGGAATCCCAAAGCCAGCTATCCCATACTTCGACACTGGTCGAGAAAGTGACTTTGCACTACTGAAAATGGCCTTAGACAATGTAATGAATAACCAGCCTCATTTGAGTGAACATTACAAATATCAGGTCCTTTTAAGTCACTTAAAACTCCCCAGCGCTCTCCAGCTGGCCAAAGCCTACATGCATGACCCCAGGCCATACACCACCGCATTACAAGCGCTGCAGGATAAATATGGCCAACCACGTCAATTGGTCCAGTCCGAATTAGGTGTCATACTGAATGCACCAGCAGTCAAGTTTGGTGATGCAGAAGCTTTTGACTCTTTTTCCCTATCTATCCAAACACTAGTAGGGATGCTCAGAACTTTGGAGGGCCCAAACGGATACGAGCTGCGCTGTGGTTCTCATGTTGATCGATTGTTGAGCAAGATGCCACCATCATATCGAGATGGGTTCGTCGAGTACTGTTTCAGCCGAGGTATTTTGCAAACTGGCACAGACCGCACTTATACATTACCTGATCTGTCTGCATGGCTGCAGATGAAATCTCCAATAAAGCAGCTACACTGTATCAGACTGATACTGCTAGATCCACCAAGAAAGATCAGCAAAGGTCAGTACCTTACCGCCCAAAGGAGAGGTCCACATCTATCTTGTATTCAGCTGAGGATAGTGCAGTCGGGCAGGGACAGACTAAATCTAAGACCCCCTCCAAGATTCAACCCTTTTGCCCATACTGTAACACCAAGGACCACTTTCTTAATGGCTGTCCCAAATTCAAGATACTGACCACAGAGCAAACAGTACAGTGGATATCTAAAGAGAAGCGCTGTTGGAAATGTGGGCGAACTCATACTCCAGACCATTGTACTCTGAAAAGAACCTGTTCAAGGGCTCAGTCAAATTACCCTTTCCACCCCACAGTGTTTTCACATAACCACAACCACACAGAATACTGAGTTGTTCAAGAATGTGGAACGCCTCTGGCAAATTGATACTCTGCCCTACTTAAACGAGAAGACAGCCTCTCGTTCCAAACAAGACCAGTATGCCCTCACTCTTCTCCAGACCCATACCACAAGGGTAGAAGTCAGTGGAGTTATGCGATACGCCACTCCCTTGCTCAGAAGGCCCACTGTTGAACTTTTGAAAGCCCCAAAAGAAGCAGTAATAGCGAACCTCCGAAGTACTGAGCGTAGACTTGCTAAAGATCCTAGGCGAGCTGAGTCTTACTGTTCTGAAATGAGGAAACTCCAAGAAGCTGGCTATGTGGCAGAGATATCAACACAAGACACTGAGCAATCCCCGGAGTCGTGGTACATCCCTCACCATATGGTGACGCATAACAACAAGGACAGAATTGTTTTCAACTGTTCTTATTCATACCAAGGCCAGGCGTTAAATGACATCCTCCTGCCTGGGCCCGTTCTTGGTCCGTCTCTACTTGGTGTCTTGCTAAGGTTCCGTGAATCTCCTGTAGCCATCAGCGGAGATGTAAAAGGCATGTTCCACCAGGTTCGCCTCCTGCCAAATGACAAGCCTATAGTGCGTTTTTTGTGGAGAGACATGCAGAGGACAGAACAGCCTAAGATCTACGAATGGCAAGTCTTACCATTCGGCACAACGTGCAGCCTTTGCTGTGCCATATATGCCCTCCAGGAAATTGCTCAGAATCACCCGCAAGTGGACCCAGGTCTGGTGAGAACGGTCAAAGATTCATTCTATGTTGACAACTGTCTCCATAGCCTTCAAACTGTTGCTGAAGCTAGAGCATTAGTAGACGAACTACGGCAAATCCTGCTCACTGGTGGTTTCGATCTCCGTCAATGGGCCAGCAACAGACCCGAGGTTATTCAACATCTTCCCTCTGAAGCTAGGTCACAGAACAGTGAACTCTGGTTATCACAGAAGAGTACTGACCTCCTAGAAGGTACACTTGGGCTAGTGTGGAACTGCCTCAGAGACTCGTTCAATTACAAACCAAGCCAATCCGGATGCCTTGAACCCACTCTACGGAATGTCTACAGGGTTTTGGCATCGCAATATGATCCCCTGGGTTATCTAATCCCATTTACTACTCGAGCTAAAGTGCTGGTCCAGGATTTGTGGAAGAACAATCTTGGATGGGATGACCCGATCACTGTTGACAGCCTGCTAACCAGATGGCAAGACTGGCAACAAGAGCTCCAAAGTTTGAATCAGATCACAATTCCAAGGTGTTACACTCCACTTGATAGACATATGGAAATCCTCAATCGGGATTTACATATATTCTGTGACGCATCTGAGAGGGCTTATGGCTCAGTGGCCTACATGCGCACAGAAACCAATGAAGGGCATGTACACGTCTCATTTGTGTTAGCACGTTCACGAGTGGCGCCTAGGAAACAAATAACGATTCCCCGGCTGGAACTGAGTGCGGCACTTACCGGAGCGCAACTGGCTAATGTTCTTCAAACAGAACTAACTGTGGATATTAATCAAGTCATTCTCTGGTCAGACTCATCTACCGTCCTCCAATGGATTAAATCTGAATCATGTAGATACAAAGTCTTTGTCGGAACACGAGCGGCCTTTTTTCCCTCTGGCTCTCAGCGAAGGCGGTCGCATTCTCTCCTCTCTCCTCTCGTCTCCTTACTCCCTCCTCTCCTGCTTGCTTCTCTCGTCTCGTCTAGTCTACTGTCTTAAACTTGGGAGACTCTCCACGCACTGCTCTCGAACTAAAAATTATGGATTTGATCAACTGGTCTCTCAACGCAATTGACACCATCTTCTCGACGAGAAGCTTGGGTTCGGGGGAACCTAACTGCCCTGCCGGAACGTTTGCTGCTGGCTACACGATGGACGCGGGGGAGAGGTGGCATGTTGTGTGTCTAGCGGCACTTTCCGTAGAGGACATTGAAGACATCTACCTATTCGGATTCATGGTAACAGGGTTTCTGCTGATTGGATCAGGCATTGCCCTGGGATATCGAAAAATTCAGAAAGCGGTGACAGCTGTTCAAAGCTCCACAAGGCTGCCCGTCATGATTGAAGCAGTGGGCAGAGCGGTCATCTCCCAAACTGGGACTACTAACCGCAACATGGATAACATCATGGAGTTGCAACGCAAGATGGATATCATCACGGAAAAGCTCACTGCTTTGCAAAATGGTTTCAGAGACCAGAACGAACTAAGAGAGTAGTCATAAATTGTGGCTACTCGCTCCCAGACCAAACAAATTCCAATCTTATCTGCTTTCGGCTCCCTCAACCAGCACGGTCTTGGCCAAGGCCGCTGCTGAGACAACAACTCCTCCAGAAGAGCACTGCAGGGAGACGCTCTTGCATTCATCCCCCAACCACCTGCTGACTTGGACTGGGATCTGATCAAGGTTGTCTCCATAACAACGGGAGCACCGAGATTAGGGTGCCAGGCGTGACTCTCCAGGCCTACACAAACATGCACATGAACTTTACAGGCACACACACACTTATGCACACACCCATCTCTCACCTTCGCCGCTTTGTACCCCCAGTCTGACAAGCGGGTCTGTGACCAGCGCCTGAGATGGCTGCAGGACCGGGACGCCTGGCTGTGCTGGGACACCTCAACCCCCTACTCCTCTCCCCTGTTGCAAGTCGTGTTTCATGTTGTATTGTGTGCTCGTGTTGCTGAGATGTTTTTTTACTGGTCTCAAACTGTGCTCCCGTAGGAGCATAGTCTGGGGGTTGTTTTTTTTTCTCATCTCCTCACCCCTCCCTACCTATCCTCATGTTATGCTGTATTTTCTGTCCAACTCAAGAAGGCGCCGCATTGAATGGCGACTCGGTGTGACTCGCATAACACCAAATACATTTCACTGCCAGTTGTATATTGCATATAATTGTGTATGTGACAAATAAAATCTCTTGAATCTTGAATCTTGAATCTTGAGTGGCCGAAATTCAGGCACTCACTGATACTGGTTCTTGGAGGTATGTTGATTCAGCGAACAACCCTGCTGATGTCATAACAAGAGGCCAGTCGTTGAAGGATTTAGTCCCACCTTGCCGCTGGATTAATGGACCACATTTCCTACATCAGCCAGAGTCATGTTGGCCAACTTTGCCAGCAGCTGAACCTGAACCAGAGGCAGAGTTGAAAAAGTCAGCAATTTGCTTGCATGTATGCACTAGTTCAGACATTCCCCTTCCTGACGTCAACCAATTCAGTACCTGGACTGAACTACTAGCTGCTGCAGTGACATCCCTTCATGGGGCGGCTACCTCTTCCAACCAGTCAACAGATGATTCAGAGAGTTACATCTCAGCGGAGAAGCTCCTCCTACAACAGGCTCAGAAAGATTCTTTTCCTGAGGAGTTTAAGGCTCTCGCATCTGATCGACCACCACCTTCCCACAGCAGATTAGCATCCTTATCACCTGAGTATGATAAAGCCAGCGGACTTATCAGAGTTGGAGGGAGACTAAGACATGCAAAGCATATGGAATTGGATGCAATACATCCCATTGTGCTTGATCCACAACATAACCTAACCAAGCTTTTGATCAAGGACTATGATGCCTCCCTTTTACATCCTGGGCCTGAGAGAGTCTTAGCCGAATTAAAAAGACGATATTGGATTCTGCGAGGAAGGGAAGCTATCAAGAAGCATCAACATATGTGCATGGACTGCCAGAAATGGCGTGCCAAGCCTAATATACCCAAAATGGCCGACCTCCCACCAGCACGTCTACGTCTGTATAAACCACCTTTCTATTCCACGGGAATGGATTGTTTTGGTCCATTCGTAGTGAAGATCGGCCGACGAACAGAGAAAAGATGGGGAATAGTTTTCAAATGCTTGACCACCCGTTGTGTCCATCTTGATCTCTTGGAGAGCCTTGATACCGATGCATTCCTAATGTCTCTCCGCAGATTCATAGCTCGAAGAGGGAAACCATTTGAGCTCCTGTCCGATAATGGCACTAACTTTGTTGGTGGAGACAAAGAAATTCAAGCAGCTTATGATGCCATGACCCCTCAACTAAAGGAACAACTTGCAGAACAACAGATTTCCTTCAGATTTATTCCACCTGGTGCCCCTCATTTTGGGGGGGCTTGGGAACGGGAAGTTAAGTCAGTAAAGCAAGCCCTAAAGGTAGTACTGAAGGATCAAACAGTGACGGAAACTGTACTTCGTACCATGCTCATTGAGGTAGAAGGCATCCTAAATGCCAAGCCGTTAGGCTACGTGTCCTCAGACGTGTCGGATCCGGACCCAGTTACACCTAGCATCCTCCTGATGGGCCGCCACGATTCTTCACTCCCGCAAGTGCTCTATGATTCAACTAATCTTTTGGGAACTAGAAGATGGAAACATAGCCAAGTGCTTGCTGACCATTTCTGGTCTAGCTTCATCCATTACTATCTCCCTAACCTGCAAGAAAGACAGAAGTGGCGTAAAGATGGAGGAGAAATTGGTCTAGATCAGGTTGTATTGATAGTGGATACACAACTTCCACGAGCATGCTGGCCAGTAGGGAAAGTGACTAATATCTTCCCTGGACTTGATGGACGCATCAGAACAGTTGAAGTTCAGGTACACAATCGTAAATACGTGAGACCTGTATCCCGTTTAGTCCCACTCCCTAAACTTGCTGATGATGATGCTATTGAGCCTACTAATTAGTTAGAGTTTCTCACTGGTTCAAATGTCCTTAAACACATTTGGGGGCGGCTGTGTGAGAAAGCCCGAACTCCGCCCCCTTGAGTGGTACGTAATATTCACCGCGCAGTCAGATGCGGTCATGCAAAATCGGCAGTTTTGCTACAAATCAGGCTGGCTGGACTGTTTAACCAACTTTGTATATGTTTTTCCAGTGCGTAAATGATTACTGGTGAGTTTTCATATATAATTGGCCTTTGTAACTTCCATTACTGTTCTGGATGTCGAGATTTGCTTGTAACATGAACGCAATTTAACTGCGTCACAAATTGAAAAGAAACGGTTTACATATCGGATTTTGAGCTCGAAAATAATTGTATTTCTGTTGGAATATAAATATTATATTCATTTACAAGTTACAGATCACCCAGGTAATTTAAGATTGTGTAAAATGTCAAGTTTGATGACGTTTTATAAGTTTGCTTGTAATATTGAGCAGACGCAGCGCTCGTGCTCTATGCGTGTCATTGTTTACATAAGTATTTATTAACATAATCAGCACGCAGCTAACCAATGTATGTTCATTTCTATATTATTTTAATAACTGAATGTTTGTGTCATTTACTGCTATACTTTACATAACATTGTTTTCCTTGTGTTTCTTCTGTTCATTATAGACCACACTTGTGTGAAGTAACATATACAAAACTCTTTTGATTAAACAAGTTAAACTGGGATCCTCTCTCGTGTTTCTCTTACCGGAAATACACACATCCATCTATGTTGCACTACAACTGAACCCACTAAGCGTCCCATACGCTTGTATATTAGGTATTGGGTGTTCTTTTGATAAATGTCAGGATCCGCTGACACTAACTAGAGTGCAATATACCCTAGTGCTTTTGTGTGTGCATTGCATGATCAGTGCAGGCCCAATATTGAAGATGGACGTTTTCTGCACACGACACCAGACCTAAAGACGCCTTTCTATGACCTCCTGGGTCATTGTTTAGATCATAATAACCTAGCTTAGATCATAATAACCTAGCAAATTACAGACCCATTTCAAATCTTCCATTTATGTCTAAAATACTAGAAAAAGTTGTGTCTGCCCAATTGTGCTCTTTCTTGCAAGAAAATGATATGAAAAATTTAAATCAGGATTCAGGCCGCATCATAGCACAGAAACTGCGCTCGTTAAAATCACAAATGATTTACTTCTAGCTTCTGACCAAGGCTGTATCTCAATACTAGTTCTACTCGATCTTAGTGCTGCGTTCGATACTATAGATCATAAATTACTCTTAGATCGACTTCAAAATTACACTGGTGTTCAGGGACAGGCATTAAACTGGTTTAGATCGTACTTATCAGACCGCTACCATTTTGTCTGTCTAAATGGGGAAAAATCAAAGATAACGTCAGTAGACTATGGGGTGCCGCAAGGATCCGTGTTAGGCCCTCTGCTATTCTCAATATACAGTATATGCTGCCACTTGGTAATATTATAAGAAAACATGGAATTAATTTCCACTGTTATGCAGATGACACTCAATTATATATTTCATCACGACCAGATGAAAACGCTAAATTATCTAAACTGACAGCGTGTGTTGAAGATATTAAATACTGGATGATGTGTAATTTTCTGCTATTAAATTCAGATAAAACGGAGGTATTACTTATTGGTCCAAAAAACTGTCCTTAAAACCTCTCACAATACAACTTTAACTTGGAAGGATGTCCTGTCACTTTATCCACTACAGTAAAAGACCTGGGTGTTATATTAGACCGCAACTTGTCATAAAAAATCATATTTCATATGTTACAAGAACGGCATTTTTCCACCTTAGAAACATTGCTAAGCTACGTAACATGCTATCTATTTCTGATGCAGAAAAGTTAGTTCATGCATTCATGACCTCGAGACTAGATTACTGTAATGCTTTATTAGCTGGTTGTCCTGCATCATCAATAAACAAGCTACAGTTAGTCCAAAACGCAGCTGCTAGAGTTCTTACTAGGTCAAGAAAATATGATCATATAACACCAATTTTATCATCTCTACACTGGTTACCTATTAAGTTCCGTATCAATTACAAAGTATTGCTACTGACCTATAAAGCCCTAAATGGTTTAGCTCCAGTGTATTTAACGGATCTTCTATCGCCCTACAATCCATCGCGCTCTTTAAGATCACTAAACTCGAGGCTTCTGGTCATTCCAAGGATATCTAAGTCCACTAAAGGAGGGAGGGCATTTTCACATTTAGCTCCTAAACTCTGGAATAGTCTTCCTGATATTGTTCGAGGTTCACACTCGCTGTCCCAGTTTAAAACTAGATTAAAGACGCATCTCTTTAGCCAAGCATTCACATTATAATTACCTTTTATACTACAGTTAAATCGGATCAAAAACATTAATATTCTGAACAGCAGCTATGCTAATTATTTCCCATCTGCTTTTCTGTTGTTATCTCGGGACACTAGTCCCGAGGTAAATAGTTCGTCAACTCCAGTTTGTATCCAGCCTCTCATGGAGACTTCAGATGCCCCAACACCTGTGATGAGATGACTCGATGCCTGTGAAGAGACGATTCGACGCCAGCATTGTTATGGCCTAAATTAATACATGATTGATGAACTTTTTCTAAAATTTTGCTTTAACATTCTCTTTCTAACATTTTTTCAATGTACATTTATGAAATGCACTTTCTGTAAAGCTGCTTTGAAACAATGTGTATTGTGAAAAGCGCTATACAAATAAATTTGAATTGAATTGAATTGTGATCTAAATCTAGTCATGGGGCGACAACTAGTCTACCCATTTTAGTGATATGCTCTGCTATCTATCCTTGTGTGGAAATTTACTGTGACTGTGCATTTTCTCTGCCAATCAGAATCATTCAACATGGCAGTAATGACGTGGCTAGACCTTGAAAACAGTATAACTGTTCAGAAATTGTATGTACGTTAGGCGGAGGAGGGGAGACTGTTAGAGGGAGTGCGGCCTACAAACTCCTTGTGAGCTGGCTTCTGCTGATGAAACTGCAAACTATTCTTCAGTAAATTTTTCTTGAATTAATCTAACTCCTGACTCTTGGTCTTCATTTTTCACTACTGGTCCTGGGGCCTAAGCTGTTACCCCAACAACTTAATGAACATTCCTGAAGGAGATCTTTTGAAATAATCAAATGTAAAAAATTAAATGTGTTCAAGTTCACATACTTGATCTATTTTTGAGCTGTCAAGTTCGAATAGCCTACATTCATTTGTTACTTTTTAAATATACACATGCAGACCTGTTTAAACACTGTAAAAAAGGTTGCTGGGTTGTTTCAAGCCAAATTTAGGTCAAATATGGACACTAACTGTTGGGTTAAATTTTTAACCCAATGGTTGGATTTGTCCATATCTGACCCAAATTTGGATTGAAACAACCTGGCATTTTACAGCGATTTTAGTTCGGGTAGAATCTGTGATCTCTGACCCAGTTTGTTTGCTGGCTTCCATGGTAATATAGCCTAGTAGTTGCATGGTATGCCACTCCGAACACCTGAACATGAGCACATGCACACCCTGATATTTAGGGGTTCAAGCCCAAAGGGCATATTGTAATTGCTAAATTTCCCATGATGCATCATTCTCCATCTAAAACTGATCGGGCAGATCAAACCGTAAGTCGTAGAGACTTGAAACTTTCAGGGCTGGTAGTACTCACACCGACTACCAGCGTCACCGAGGCACGCCCCAATCGGCCTTACGGGGCGCTACAGCGAGCAAAAGTACAAAATGGCTCATAACTCCTAAACCGTTAGGCGTGGACTTAAGTGTCTTATATCGTTGGAACCCTTGACTCAAGACGGACAAAATGCATGCAATGCGGATTGGCTCGCCCTTCAGGTGCCAATTTCGAGAAATGTTGTTTTTTTTGAAAAACCTACTTTTACAAACTATACTCACACGTTTTTTTCCCCTAATCGGAACCAAACCACTGTAGAAATGTTCTTTTGTGAGAGACTATAAATAATTATTTAAAAAAAAAATAGATTTTTCAATTCATGGTCGCTAAGGAGAACCAAAATGTTCAACGTGTCAGGTGCCACTTTTACTAAAATGACTATAACTTGTGAACAGAATGAGATATATTTGCTAAACTCAGGTCACATGTCTATGAGCTGAAACGTAGGTCACATGAAAAAAATTGCGACGATTGGCCACTTGGTGGCGCTGTAAGCGGAAAAAATGTCATGAAAATGGCTATAACCACACCCAACCATTAGTCTGATAATAATTGGCATGCAGTGCCTTTGTCCAGGGTGCCATGATAGTCTATGAGAACATTGGTGTATCTCAAAAAACACAGTTTGCATCATCGGCACAATGCCTTGAAGGAGCCTAAGAAGTTTCAAGCCAGTATTTTTCACGAGAGTCCAACGATACCAAACATGGCAGGTTTTGCCTTATGGTTTGTGTAACAGTGTAATTTAGTGCTTACAAAACTTTTGCAATTATCTTCTAAACTGCTAGTCCAATTGAGTCGAAACCACCACAGGGAATTTGATAACATAGGTCAATAGCTAAACAATAATGTCCAAATGTCAAAACTATGATAGGAAGTAAATTTCAATCAATGTTGCCCATTAGTAATTTTTATACTCTCATAAATATACTGTAAGTGTCTATAACGGGGTGTCCGATCCTGCTCCTGGACGGCCACTGTCCTGCAGAGTTTAGCTCCAACCCAAATTCAACACACCTGTACCAGCTAATCACGGTCTTATTAAGCATACTAGAAACTTTCAGACAAGGGTGTTAAGGCAACTTGGAGCTAGACTCTGCAGGACAGTGGCCCTCCCGGACCAACTTTGGACACCCCTGATCTCAAAATTCAGTGAGATATTTATAACAAATTCGACACACATATGTATTGACACAGCACACTCTGAAGACACCTAAAAAAGTGGTGGAGATTGGGCAAGACGTAGTGCTATAACTGCCAATTTTTTTAACATTTTTATTAAAAAAATTATTCCTTAGTAAATGGTCTTTTTTCATATATGATCTAAGTTTATTTATTTATTTATTTGGATCCCCATTAGCCAATACCTAGTGGCTACTTTTCCTGAGGTCCCAACAAGTAAAAATACATGAATCCATAACAATAAAAAGTCAATGAAACATACAAACCCAAAATTAATTTCAAATATCAAAATCAACAATTTACTATTGTGCCATTAATGTTCCTTTAAAGATTTTGTACAACTTTTTAATTTAATTTAATTTTACTCCAAATATGTAATATGCAATGGTAAATCATTCCATATTTCCATTCCTCTATATATTACAGTATGTTGTTTTACAGTAGTTTTCGAAACAAGAAGTAAAAAAACATCCTTTTGATGCATGCCTGGTGTTGAAATTATGACATGTAGGCTACTACAGGACATAAGGAACTCTCGACAAATGATTTCTTATGAAACAAAGCAGAGAGACAATCTTCAATTACCTTTAATTATCAATCTGAAATAGTTATTCTAATAGTATATCTGGCTTTCGTGAGTGACATTTCAGATCTGATTTATGGATCACCAAAATGCTTTTGGTTTTTGTCAAGTTTACAACCAACTTATTATTCTGTACCTACTTTGACCAATTATAATTCCTTATCCAAAGCAGTAGACAACTGCTTAATTGATGTTGCAGTTAAATATAATATTGTTTCATCTGCATACATGACTGTCCGTGCACACTTTAGTACAAGAGAAAGTTTATTGGTAAAATAGAAAATAGTAATGGTCCTAAACAACTTCCTTGAGGCACACCACATTGCAACTCTTTCACATCTAAAAAAGTTCCAATATTAAATACACAATGTCCCCTATTACACAGATAACTTTTAAACCAATGTACAGTATGAAAAGTAATTGTAAAAAAAATCTAACAATTCTGCTCCTAATTTATTTTCATCAATGTGTGCTAAGCAGTCATCTGTGTTAATGCTATTCCCGTTGCGTTTCCTTCTCAATGTGCAAGCTGAAAATTATTAAAGACTTAAATTTGCTCACAAACTATTGTTTCCAATACTTTGCTAAGAACCGTTACCAAACCTATTGATCATATTTATATTCACTTATTTTAATGTAACATAAAACATTATTTTTCTTTTTCCTTTTTAGTTATACTTAGCTAATACTTATTCTTCACTGTACAATTTTCCAGGTGCATGTTTGTCCACCAAACGGTAAAATAATATATCAAATGCTGACATGGATGATCTTCCTTATAAACATCAATCCAACATTAATTGGACAAAATGCATCTGGAATACATTTGGCCAAAATGATTCTTTACTGAATCTCTTATATGATCTTTTAATTACTTTTGGTTTCCTAAGTTTTCTAAGTGGTTACATGCTTGCTAAATAAAACATAGCCGAATATATTTTATGCATAGGTGCTTAAACCCTTAAACCCCTGTAACTGCTTGAACCCCGTTAAATGCTGCTTGCAGCTTTATTATGAATGTAATGCTTTGACCCTTTCTGGTCCTCACAAGTTAAAAAGGCTTTTAAATCAGTCAAAACATGTTTTTGTTTTGCACATGTTTCTGTGGTGGGTAAGGTTGGGTTAGGTAATAGAAATTATATTATAAAAGTAAATGCAATGTACTGATATAATGAAACAAATGTGTGTGTGTGTGTGTGTGAGAGAGAGAGAGAGAGAGAGAGAGAGAGAGAGAGAGAGAGAGAGAGAGAGAGAGAGAAAGAGAGAGAATGCACGGGGAGGAGGGCACCAATCCTCCCAAACTCCCATACAAGCGCCTCCAACACCTAATCATTAAAACACACACACACACACACACACACACACAGACCACATCTCCACGGAAACTAAACTTACACACAATACCGCGTCTAGCACGAAGCATCGGTCTTGAACATCATCATACACTGCGCGTGAGTATCTTTGAGCAGATGTGATGGATATATCGGACCGCGAATGTCAATTGTTGCCCCTTTTGTTTAGGGGCTCAAGCAGGGGGCCGTGTTGTGATCTAAGACAAGGGAGTTTATTCATGAATTATCATGAAATTGCCTCGCTGTTGGGTTCACACAGCCGTAAGGTCCACGTTTGAAGATGCATAATCGTTTGTTACTGGTTTTAACTGGATTCATTGGTTATAAAATTAACTTTTAGAGGCGAGAGGCCTGTGTGATGTTTTATCAACAAAGCGGCTCGCACACTAGCAGAGACACAAGCACTTTGAAGTCGGACTTGTCAAGACATTTTTTTACGCAGTTGGATTCGCTATTCACTTCAATAGCCTCTTTACAAAGACGCTATGGAAATTGAAATGCTTAAATATAAGTAAATTGGGTTTAAAACAAGCCATCTCTTGTGCTGACTGTTAGCGAAGTGCTAGCTGGCGGAGTCATGGGCCCTGTGATGCTAACAAACAACAGACAACCTCGATCAAATAAAACATTGCTGAGACTAAATGTTTCAGTCTCATAATCTCACAACAAAATCATTATATATAAAAAACAAAAGAAACACTACCAGTTTATAATTCTACATATAAAACAATGGGAAAATTTACCGCCGTCCATTATTATTGTGTTAGTCGTTAGCATTCTGCTATCCCTGTCCACTCAACATACATTCACATAGAAACGCTTGAAATTCTGCTTTTAAAAAACTGAGTAAGCAAGGTTTTTAGTAGTGGCCACGTTTATGAAGACTTAAGTAAATTATGGTGTGGCTTTGTTTATTTGTTTATTTTGTTTTATTTGTTTGTATTCGATTGCATTGCTTGGTTGTTTTGTGTGTATAGTGTACACAGTAGTGGAAATGGCCAAGATTCTCTGGGGGGCTCTAGTAGGGGACGTATTTTATATATTTTTTTAAATATATGCAGAAAATCCTACTATATTTATGTATGAAATATGCATAGTATTTGGAGGCTTTTACATGGATACAAGATATAAATCTACATTTTGAACTGGAACTCCATCCCTCCATGGACTCCTCGGAATAATAAAATATTCTTAATTAATTTTGTTTCACAGTCATTCTGCATTCCAAATAGTTCAAAATAATAAATGTATGCTTAATCAGGATTAGTCTAATGCCATGGAGGCAAATTCACTTTTCAAATGACATTTAACTTCTTTGCACCTTTTTTCTGAAGGTTTTTTCCGTGGAATGAGCATTCCATGCAGCATCTTAGGTATGAATGACGTGGCCTGGCAGGAGACGCGAGGTGGGATGCTGCACACAAATGGTGCGCCAGAGACTGGAGGGGTCAGAGTCCATGCGGGGGGTTCTCTAGCCACAGTAGGAGGTGCTGGGCAGGGACCTGGAGGAGCTCACCCTCTGCCAGGTATGGACCGGGTGGCCAATCCCAACCCCGGCACCCCTCAGCCTCCACTGAGCGGCCGTTCCCAAGATGATGCCACTGTGGGCTATTTCTTTCAAAGGCAGCCTGGGGAGCAGTTGGGCAGCTGCACTGCAAGCAAACACCGCTGGCCCACTGGTGATGGAAACCATGTTGACCAGGTATGAATAAATTTTACATTTGCAGAGTGACAATCTCTTATTCGATACTTTCTAAGTTAGTGATGGCTAAAGCTCAGCTAGCCTAGTGCGAGGGAATGTGAATATGGACACATGGCTTTCTAATTAAATGCAACACCAACATTTCTAAAAAATATTAAACAGCTCTCAGGTAGCTGTTTGAATAACTGTCACCTGTAATTATAAATCAACTTACACCTCAACTTATAAATATAACATGAAAAAAAGAAAATCAGTGCAGATGTAATTGGTCAGTCGACTAATTTCTGTGGTCAAATATTTTTGTAAAATAACCACTAAATGATTGTCTGGCTATCGCCAGACCAAGCTCAATTTAAGATTTAACATTGGTCTGGAGAGTCTGCTATGTATTTTCTACAGGGTGGCCGCGGGTCCTTTAAAAGTCTTAACATGTCTTAAATAAGGTTTTCCTTAAATAAGGCTTTAAAAATGTCTTAAATTCAGATTCGATGGGTCTTAAATATTTTTGGTCACATTACCGGGGAAATTTCTCCGGTCTGACGGACACAGTGACTGTTATCATTGGACAAACCACAGACAGATATCTCCCCTGCTGTAACGTTAGTTTCTGCGTCGTCATCAGAGAGAAGTGCGGTGGCAGAATCCAGTCGAACTACAGCTAACGTTAGCTGACCAGCCTCCTAACTAGTTTAAATGGGTTCATGCAAGTTTACAACAAATGGCAGCATCATATCACGAGTGAATGATTCTTCTGATTTTATTACATTCAGCGACAGATGATGGATAGTATATTTCTGTTATCAGTGTCGCGCTGTTGTTGAGCTCGCGCTGCCTGACTGTTTGTGAGAAACTGTCATGGAGAAATAAAATGAGCGTAATGGCAAACGTAAAGAAATTCACAGAATAAACATACTGAGGTAAAAATGCAACATGTTTAGTTTATTTATAATATAGTCCTGTGGTTAAATAATATACCATGACAAAGGAGCTATTTTGCTGAGTATTTTCACGAGTGCACGTTACATTACAAGTTCAACAAACAAGTAGTAAAGTTACTTACATTTTAGACACAATATTCACTGTTTTGTTCAGTTTCACCAATTAAAATAGTTTCAAACAAAGATGACCGCAGAAGTAAGCCATTTCGCGTTCTCCAAGCGACACTCCGCATGTTGTTTTGTTCCAGTGCTTTGAACCAGTTGGTTGAATTGAATTGACTTACCGCCACCTACTGGTGGTTTAGTGTATTTAAATGTAAGTTTAAAGGGTTAGTTCACCCAAAAATGAAAATTCTGTCATTAATTACTTACCCTCATGTCGTTCGACACCCGTAAGACCTCCGTTCATCTTCGGAACACAAATGAAGATATTTTAGTTGAAATCTGATGGCTCTGAAAGGCCTCCATTGGCACAATGCACTGTACACACTCAAGACCCTTAAAAGGTACTAAAGACGTTGTTACAAAGTCCATCTCACTACAGTGGTTCTACAATAACTTTATGGAGTGACGAGAATTAGTTTTTGTGCGCAAAAAAACCTTAAATAACGACTTGCATAGTGATGACGATTTCAAAACACGGCATCATGAAGCTTCAAAGCGTTATGAATCAGTGAGGCGAATCATGATTCGGATCGCGTGTCAAACCGCCAAACTGCTGAAATTTGGCGATCCAAACTGCTGAATCGCTGAATCAAAGCTTCATGATGCCTTGTTTTGAAATCATCATCACTATATAAGTCGTTATTTAGGGTTTTTTTGCGCACAAAAACTAATTCTCGTCACTCCATAAAGTTATTGTAGAACCACTGTAGTGAGATGGACTTTGTAACGACGTCTTTAGTACCTTTTAAGGGTCTTGAGAGTGTACCGTGCATTGTGCCAATGGAGGCCTTTCAGAGCCATCAGATTTCAACTAAAATATCTTCATTTGTGTTCTGAAGATGAACGGAGGTCTTACGGGTGTCGAACGACATGAGGGTAAGTAATTAATGACAGAATTTTCATTTTTGGTTGAACTAACCCTTTAAACATTTCTTATTCGTATAGGCCTATTCAAAATTGTATTTAAAACATTAATCTCATAACATTATTTTTTGCAGTTGTAATTTTTCACTGTAAATTATTTAATTTGATTGGTAACAGCCCTAGAGTAAATTCTTGACATTTTTAAGCTGTACTTTTAAAAGCACTGATGAATATATTACTTCAGAATAAATTGTTAATGCCACCAAAAGGCTTGGTGATATGATACTTTGTGGGGATAAATTGGGCTTTTATTGTTACATTACACTGTAGTGGACAAAGTGAACATTTCAACTAGCCTGTGTTATGAAAGAAACAACAGAATGATTTGATATACTATTTTACGTTATGCAATATGTGTAAAATGGCCATAAAAAAAAAAAAAACAAGTGTACTAATGGGAGTAGTAATTGGCAATATTTTCATTAGAATGGCTAATGTTTCATGGAAATATTGATATATAATTCATTTTCCTGTTCACTTGTGTCTTCCAAAATGCTTTAAGTGCTTTTAAGTTGCTCTGATGTCCACTATAGTGGATGTATGAAATCGAAGTCCTGTTTAGTAACATATGTATGTTTAGTAAGTCATATGCTGATTTTGAAACTCCATAATAATTTTCTGAGATATTGATTTACAACAAACTATTTGAAATTTAGATTTAAATGATAATTGCAAAATATAATCTTATTTCCATAAGACTGTAAAATTTGATCATTCAGTCAGTGCTAGTCATATTTAGAGACAGAAGAGGGAGTGGTCATGGTGAAACCTCCAAAATGATATCTCTGAAAATCTCTGAATGTGCTCTTTACAGGACACCCAGAATTAAAAATGTGACTCGTATGGTGTCAAAAAAATCACTAAAACATAGTATCCACTACAGTTAACAAAATGCTATGCTTGGGTCTCGGGATATTTTGTTTTCTTTTTGGATTAAATATTACATATATGCATGTAATATAATGTGTATTTCCATCACAGGTTTGGTCTTAAATTTCACGTAAGGTGGTATTAAAAGGTCTCAAAAAGTCTTAAATTTAACTTGTTCATATCTGTACATGCCCTGTTCTACTGCACAAGAGGCGTGAACAACGAGCATAAATTAAATGACTCTGTACCCAATTGGATAGTCCTTCAACCAATCAGACCACAAGAGGCGTGATAAACGGGCAACGACCCATCGCTTCTCTATCCGTCATTGTGTTAAACCCACCAATAGCGCGCCAGGTGGATAAGCCAGTCTGTGATTGGTTCCCGCAAAAGTGTAACAGAAGCAGTAGAAACTAATGGACAGGTTTCCAGTAGGGATGAAACGGTATGGAAATTTCACATCACGATTATAGTGACCCAAATTATCACGGTTTTCTCCAAATGAGATGAAAGTGTTCAAAAGGAACAGATGCACACACTTAAAACATTTTAACAAGTTTTATATTTGAAAATCAACAAACAACAAATAAATCAAGCAGCTCCATGCACTTTAAGCTAAATTCTATTCTGTGGGATTTCCTTTGTAATGGCCGTCGTCAATTGCAACGCATAACGCATAAATAATAATTTGGTGCAAATATAATATCTAATATTATCTCTGTAAATATATTCTCAAGCAATATTCTCATCAGTGTTTTATCAGCTATGACACATTTAAATCTAGCATATTTTGTGTATGAGCCCAAACAGTATCCTAGTGAAATAATGCATATTATCCATATTTAGGGCCCAAGCCCTGAAAGGGCGCAGAGCCCTATTGTTCTTCCTCTGTTTCTTATTATTAGGGCCCAAGCCCTGAAAGGGCGCAGAGCCCTATTGTTCTTCCTCTGTTTCTTATTATTATTATTATTATTATTTTATCGACTTCTCGGGCACTTTTGGGGCCCTTACCATGCTCAAAAACTCTTGAAACTTTGCACACACATCGGAATGCGCGGCCATCAGAGCCGGGCTGAAGCTGGTACCCGGGCGTGGCAGGGGGGCTCGACAGCGCCCCCTAAAGTGGTGTCTGAAAACTTGGTCTATATATCAAACACACTTGCACGTACATGTATGAAACTCGGTACACATATAGACCTCATTGGGCCAAACAACTTTCGTGCTCTAAGTTACGTGTCAGCCCAACAGGAAGTGAGCTAATATGGGTTGTTCTGAAAACACATGCTCTGGAATTTAATATACTCCTCCGAGGCCATTGTTTCAATCAGTGCCAAACTCGGTCAGCATGAAGTCAAGACACAGAGGATGCTAAATTGCGAACGGATTTTTGATATCTTAAACGGTTTGGCCGTGGCGAAGCAACGAATTTATGGCGAGAAAAGGTAAACAGGAAGTGTGTAATAACTTGTGAAAACATTGACTGATTTGGATGAAACTTCAGCTGTGTGTTCGTTGTAAGAGGCCGATCACATGGATATGACTTTTGTGAGTCAAAGTTATAGCGCCACCAACTGGCAGCAGGAAGTGTGTCACTTTCAAAAATGCTTTGAATCACCATCTTATTTTCACACGATTGACTTCAAACTTCATCAGTATAATGTGAAAACATGACAGATAGAGACATATGAATGAATTCCTGATATTTCAAATAATGCTGCCATGGCAACATGTCAAAGTTTAATAATGTTTTTGACTGTTTGTGTGCCCTCCCCTCTATCACCAAAAGGGGGCAGTGTTGTATTATTTTTGAAACTCCCTTTCTCTCTCTCTCTCTCTCTCTCTGTGCTTGCTTATGTGATTTATGAGGACACAAATGTGTATGATGACATGGCTATTGGTATTACAACGTAGTGGTTAATGTGGACATGAACTATGACACTATATCACTACAGAACTCATTTTCTAAATGACATTTGAGTTACAATTCTTTTCACCTGACAGCCGTGATTTCATGTACTCATTCAGACAGAACTCTTTTTTTTAAAACAGAGGAGTGTGAGTGTGTTTTCTATACATGTGCTTTACAGAAGGTCATGTGCTGTGTTTGCAAAGATCACTTTTGACACATTTGTCTTTAAATTCATTATTTACTGACATAGTTCAAATTTATATAAAAAAAAAAAAAATTCACATTATTTTCTACAAGTGTCTGTTTATAAGTGTCTTTTTTCACAGAAAGTTTGTTTGAACGTGAATATTTGTATAATTCAGTTTCTGAGTTTTTACGTTCTCCTCGTAGGCGATTTATTCAATCTCCACCAAACTCGGTCAACGTGAAACGGAAGCTTAACGCATTAAAAATATTTAACGCAAATAACGCAGCGTCCGTTTTTATATCCATTTTTGCTTAGCGTTACATGATCACGCTCCTATTCATGTAAATGCTTCCAAGCGCGACAAGACACAAGAGAACACGCTGTATGCCAATGTCCTGTGTGTGTGTGTGTGTGTGTGTGTGTCAGTGTCCTGTCTGTGTGTGTGTGTGTGTGTGTGTGTGTGTGTGTGTGTGTGTGTGTGTGTGTGTGTGTGTGTGTGTGCAGGCCCGTCGCGACAAGGCAGGCAAACCAAGCAATTGCTTGGGGCCTCGAGCTGGCCTGGGGCACCAAGACAGCGACAGGTTAAGAATAAAATGAAACGACAAACTGTGTGAGCGCCCCATTGATAGTCAATGCAGTAAAGTGCAATGACACTGTTATCGGGATCCCCCTTAAGGGGCCCCTCTCAGAAGTCGCTGACAGCAGCCAGCCAACAACGCGATCTCTGCTGTCGGCAAAATACAAAATCTTCGGATTTGAAGCGGAATTTTATGCTTCAGGAAGCCAGAAAAGAAAAAAGAGAAATAAAGAGGAGGATAAGAAAAAACAAGATAGTGGTATGTGATAAATTACACTGGATAAAATAGCTCTACTTGTCTTGTACAAAAATGGTGTAAGTTTGCAGCAGGTGGGCTAGCAAAAATATGTTTATGTTAGCTATCGTTACCTGTCTGATGGCAAATGCTGCTTGTAACGAACAGTTAGTGCAACTTTTTTTTCGAACAGACGGAATGACATGAGATTGCTATAGCTTTGTAATATGTTTTGATGAAAGTGGCATAGCATGCTATACTAACTATTATTTATGCTATGCATAAATAACCTGGAATAGTTAATATAGCATGCTATATTAACAATTATTATAAACATTATTTAACCAGAAAGAGGCAGAGGAACATGATTTTTTTCATAGCTTATCTTAATGTGCTAGTGTCGGGATATACGGTAGTGACAGTTTATGCAAATATGACATTATTTTTATGAGTTACCAATAGATCTTGAACAATTACTTTATTCTGTGGCAATTTTTACACTATTACATTTTGAAGTACAGTATCAGGACAACCCACATGTTTGACTGGTACTGTTTACATGTTTTACTGGTACTGCCCACGTTTTACTGGTACTGTTTATTAAACTATTTAACAAGGTATTATAGTCATCGGTTGCAACTTTACAATAACCATCCAGATAATGTTTATAGACAGTTTACAAAACAACTAGTAACCCTAAAGTATTCCCAAAGTGTTAGGAATATCTGGTCCGTCTATCTATGTAAATGTAATGTTTATAGATGTTTAAAAAATGGTTACTTAAAGGTTTAAAAAAAAAATGTAATGATACAGTGGTGTTTTTTGCAAATGTTTTCAAATTTTATGCACAGTATTTGCAACAACAGTATTTGCACTGTAAACCTTTTTATTAATATATAGTGTGGGTGAACTTAAACTGTATGGCTATGCTGCGGTGTGTGTGTGTGTGTGTGTGTGTGTGTGTGTGTGTGTGTGTGTGTGTGTGTGTGTGTGTGTGTGTGTGTGTGTGTGTGTGTGTGTGTGTGTGTGTGTGTGTGTGTGTCTGTCAGTGTCCTATCTGTGTGGATGCGTCTCATGTCAGCTAATCAAGGGACACTGACACACACACACACACACACACACACACACTCGACGCATAGATAGACTCGCGTCAGTTTCCTGCTCACATCGAGTTCTCTTTTGCTCTTGAACAAACAATAACACAGAGGATTTTGAGTATTCTCATATTAGAGTCTTAAATTAGTTAAATAACGTCTTAAATGAACTTTAAAGAGTTGTGAGGAAATGAGATGCGCGGGACCGCGCGTGAGATCCGCGGTTGTTCTTAAAGTGACAGGAGCACTGATGATGCCTGTCATTAATGTTCATCAAAGAACAACGGGAATAGAGAAAATTGTAGCTTTAATGATGATTCATCTATATTTCATTTATTATTTATGCAGTTAAGGAAGGTTTGATAACTATTACATTTCTGTATAACAGGGAAGGCCATGGGTAAATATAACATTTATTATTTTGGGATATAATCATGGTATATATAACATAATATATATATAACATATATAGGTGGAGGGGTGTTTATTACAACATAATCATGGTTTATGAAGACATTTCATGTGTCCCCGTAAATCAAAATAGCTTTAACAGCATATTAAACAATTTTTTAATAAAAATGTAAAAATGCAGAATGTTTTCTGTGATGGTAGGTTTAGGGGTAGTGTGTGTGTGTGTGTGTGTGTGTGCGATATGTAGGCTTAGGGGTAGTGTAGGGGGATAGAATGTACAGTTTGTACAGTATACAAACCATTAAGTCTATGGAATGCCATCTGCCTGTCTTTCCCCTTCCCCCTCTCTATCTGTGTGTGTGTGTGTGTGTGTGTGTGTGGGGGGGGGGGGGGGGGGGGGGGTCTCTCTCTCACCCTGTGAGTTTGTGTGTGTGCCTTTCTCTCAGTCCTTACCCTCCCCCTCACTCTCACTCTATCATTGTGTTTGTGTGTGTGTGTGTGTGTGTGTGTGTGTGTGTGTGTGTGTGTGTGTGTGTGTGTGTGTGTGTGTGTGTGACTTTCTCTCTTGATCATAATTTAACCCTTTCATATAGGCTATCACAAATAACTATCACTTGAAATAAAAACGTCATGTGATGTGTTTGCCAAGATCACGTATGATGCACATGTCTTTAAATTAATTATTTACTGATATAATATAAATGTATTAAAACATAAATTTCACATGATTTTATAAAAGTGGCTATTTATAATAAACTTCCATAAAATGTAGACACGCATCTTACTCTTACCTGACACTGATATTAAAATCATCTTTGCAGTTTCTGTGATTTGGCTCCATTTATACATTTTTTATTAAAAGAAATTTATTGGACCACCCATATTGAAATGAAAGCATGTTTTATGGTCATAAGATTGGTGCACAAATGGTAGCTAAGGTAGCTCAAAAACACATGAAGATAAGTGTTAGAATAAAACAACATCAGCATTCGAATGGTATTCTGAACTCATTCCAATTTGACCTTTGACATAATCTGACATGAAATTCATATAAATTTAATTGATCTCATAGATGTGGCTGTTGTGGTTTGTGGTCATAGCAGCACCAACTGCTGCAGTTAATGTGGTGAATTCAGATGACTTTGACATAGTCCTTTTATGTTTTCCCATTTTAAATGCCTATTGCCTGCCGTGCACAGTTAAACTGATGCCACCGGGGTGGCGGTGCCACCGGCTTGGGCCCGTCATCGCTGCTCGCAGCTTTAATTATTATTATTATTATTATTTTATCGACTTCTCGGGCACTTTTGGGGCCCTTACCATGCTCAAAAACTCTTGAAACTTTGCACACACATCGGAATGCGCGGCCATCAGAGCCGGGCTGAAGCTGGTACCCGGGCGTGGCAGGGGGGCTCGACAGCGCCCCCTAAAGTGGGGTCTGAAAACTTGGTCTATATATCAAACACACTTGCACGTACATGTATGAAACTCGGTACACATATAGACCTCATCGGGCCAAACAACTTTCGTGCTCTAAGTTACGTGTCAGCCCAACAGGAAGTGAGCTAATATGGGTTGTTCTGAAAACACATGCTCTGGAATTTAATATACTCCTCCGAGGCCATTGTTTCAATCAGTGCCAAACTCGGTCAGCATGAAGTCAAGACACAGCGGATGCTAAATTGCGAACAGATTTTTGATATCTTAAACGGTTTGGCCGTGGCGAAGCAACAAATTTATGGCGAGAAAAGGTAAACAGGAAGTGTGTAATAACTTGTGCAAACATTGACTGATTTGGATGAAACTTCAGCTGTGTGTTCGTTGTAAGAGGCCGATCACATGGATATGACTTTTGTGAGTCAAAGTTATAGCGCCACCAACTGGCAGCAGGAAGTGTGTCACTTTCAAAAATGCTTTGAATCACCATCTTATTTTCACACGATTGACTTCAAACTTCATCAGTATAATGTGAAAACATGACAGATAGAGACATATGAATGAATTCCTGATATTTCAAATAATGCTGCCATGGCAACATGTCAAAGTTTAATAATGTTTTTGACTGTTTGTGTGCCCTCCCCTCTATCACCAAAAGGGGGCAGTGTTGTATTATTTTTGAAACTCCCTTTCTCTCTCTCTCTCTCTCTGTGCTTGCTTATGTGATTTATGAGGACACAAATGTGTATGATGACATGGCTATTGGTATTACAACGTAGTGGTTAATGTGGACATGAACTATGACACTATATCACTACAGAACTCATTTTCTAAATCACATTTGAGTTACAATTCTTATCATCTGACAGCCGTGATTTCATGTACTCATTCAGACAGAACTCTTTTTTTAAAACAGAGGAGTGTGAGTGTGTTTTCTATACATGTGCTTTACAGAAGGTCATGTGCTGTGTTTGCAAAGATCACTTTTGACACATTTGTCTTTAAATTCATTATTTACTGACATAGTTCAAATTTATTTTTAAAAAAAATTCACATTATTTTCTACAAGTGTCTGTTTATAAGTGTCTTTTTTTCACAGAAAGTTTTTGTTTGAACGTGAATATTTGTATAATTCAGGGTCTGAGTTTTTACGTTCTCCTCGTAGGTGATTTATTCAATCTCCACCAAACTCGTTCAACGTGAAACGGAAGCTTAACGCATTAAAAATATTTAACGCAAATAACACAGCGTCCGTTTTTATATCCATTTTTGCTTAGCGTTACATGATCACGCTCCTATTCATGTAAATGCTTCCAAGCGCGACAAGACACAAGAGAGCGCGCTGTATGCCAGTGTCCTGTCTGTGTGTGTGTTAGTGTCCTGTCTGTGTGTGTGTGTGTGTGTGTGTGTGTCCTGTCTGTGTGTGTGTGTATGTGTATGTGTGTGTGTCAGTGTCCTGTCTGTGTGGATGCGTCTCATGTCAGCTATTCAAGGGACACTGACACACACACACACACACACACTCGATGCATAGATAGACTCGCGTCAGTTTCATGCTCACATCGAGTTCTCTTTTGCCTAGGGTTGCCAACTCTCACGCATTTGGCGTGACACTCACGCTTTCAGGCTCTGTCTCACGCTCTCACGCTGCCCAACTTAATCTCACGCCAAATTGCCAAACCTGCTTTTGATATTAAACAATGTCTAAGCTTTTACATTTTTTAAAGTTTTAATGCGAAATTCAAACAATAAATAGCGTTTTGGCGCTAATATGGCATAACAGTTAAAGCCAGAGTGTTGAAAAACCATTCGGAGTTGCGACATGCTCTATCATCTCCCGGCGGCGCGCGCAGTCGTGCTTCACAGAAATCTCAATACTTCTAGCGCTGTGTCAATACATTTGAATGGCTTGATACACAACAGCTCCACTTTACAGGGGTTTGCAGCAAGTTTTGGTAAACAGTACAGCATAGTGTGCATTGATTATTACATCAACCATACAGGATCGTTTTATAATGGAGAGTAATGCAACAATGTTAACATTAATGTTAATGTTTTTTATTGTACTTAGCCTTCAGGTATTCCATACTAATTGGTCATACTCATACTAATTGATGGTCAAATGTGACCATACACCTTAACTATTTTTCAATTAAATAAATGTTCTATATTTTAGTTCAATAATATTTATTGAATATTTTGAGGAGATCTTTTGGTACTAAATACTATTTGTGCAATATTTATTGTCAATAATGACCACTTAAAATATTTTTCTTCTAATATTTGTATTATTTATATTACAATTAGTATAGTAATAAGGTTAAATTAGAGAATTATTTTTCAAAGAGGCAAATTAGAGTCATTTTGTGGAGTCAGCCTGTCATTAATGTTCATCAAAGAACAACGGGAACAGAGAAAATTGTAGCTTTAATGATGATTCATCTATATTTCATTTATTATTTATACAGTTAAGGAAGGTTTGATAACTATTACATTTCTGTATAACAGGGAAGGCCATGGGTAAATATAACATTTATTATTTTCATTTATTATTTATTTATTCCATTTATTATCATTTATTATTACTATACTCTCCTTGAAGTTTACTTCCCGCTACTTTTTCCCTCTTCCTCCCAACCGCGCGGCTGCAACTGTCTTCTTCTTCTTCGATAGTAGCCTAAGCCAGTGTTTCCCAACCTTTTTTCAGTCATTTTATCATACGTTACGCTAGGGGTGTAACGGTACAGATTGCTCACGGTTCGGTTTGTATCACGGTTTAAGGTTCACCGTTTCGGTACGGTTCAGTATTTGCTATGTTCAGGGAAAAAAGGACTACTGTCAAATAAAACAAAAGAAAATAATAAGAACAAATCATTTAAATACAAGCAGCAGCACAAATAAATACTATTGAGCAAAGATACTAATAAAATAAACTATGCTTTTCAGGTTTTTCAGGTACGTCTAACATTAGTTTTCAGGTAGGCCTACAGAAATTGATCGAATGTAAAATAACATTGCATATATGACTGTATAAATTAAAGATTAATCCTATTAAACTTACAAAAGTTATTCAATCAAGAGCAGTGAGTGATGCCCTTGTCTTTTGTTTGACATTAAACAGACAGCAGTAAAGGCTACTGCCCCTTTAAGACCTCGGATATGCGTTGTCTTTTCTGGACTGTATAAAGCTTACTTAAGCCATATACAGACTATGTCTGCTAGAATACTCATCAATATGTTGACATACTTTTTGCGTGAGTTTGTCCATTCAAGAGCAAGACTTGAAAGAGAACTCAATATTTGCGCGCTGAGAGACGTGTGCGCGCTCTCGGATGAGTGCACGGAAAATTTTCTCACAGTGCGCGCGACTTCTCATTCGCGTCTTCTGGCACTAAACCAGATAGTTGCGTGTTCTGAGTTAACACAATCAGAACGTAAAAATACGGGATATTTTACGGGAAAATACTAAAACGGGAAGACAGCGGGAAAAGAGCTAAAATACGTGAGAAACCCGGAAAAAACGGGAGGGTTGACAGCTATGGTGTGTGTGTGTGTGTGTGTGTGTGTGCGATATGTAGGCTTAGGGGTAGTGTAGGGGGATAGAATGTACAGTTTGTACAGTATACAAACCATTAAGTCTATGGAATGCCATCTGCCTGTCTTTCCCCTTCCCCCTCTCTATCTGTGTGTGTGTGTGTGGGGGGGGGGGGTCTCTCTCTCACCCTGTGAGTTTGTGTGTGTGCCTTTCTCTCAGTCCTTCCCCTCCCCCTCACTCTCACTCTATCATTGTGTGTGTGTGTGTGTGTGTGTGTGTGTGTGTGTGTGTGTGTGTGTGTGTGTGTGTGTGTGTGTGTGTGTGTGTGTGTGTGTGTGTGTGTGACTTTCTCTCTTGATCATAATTTAACCCTTTCATATAGGCTATCACAAATAACTATCACTTGAAATAAAAACGTCATGTGTTGTGTTTGCCAAGATCACGTATGATGATGCACATGTCTTTAAATTAATTATTTACTGATATAATATAAATGTATTAAAACATAAATTTCACATGATTTTATAAAAGTGGCTATTTATAATAAACTTCCATAAAATGTAGACACGCATCTTACTCTTACCTGACACTGATATTAAAATCATCTTTGCAGTTTCTGTGATTTGGCTCCATTTATACATTTTTTATTAAAAAAATTTTATTGGACCACCCATATTGAAATTAAAGCATGTTTTATGGTGCATAAGATTGGTGCACAAATGGTAGCTAAGGTAGCTCAAAAACACATGAAGAGAAGTGTTAGAATAAAACAACATCAGCATTCGAATGGTATTCTGAACTCATTCCAATTTGACCTTTGACATAATCTGACATGAAATTCATATAAATTTAATTGATCTCATAGATGTGGCTGTTGTGGTTTGTGGTCATAGCAGCACCAACAGCTGCAGTTAATGTGGTGAATTCAGATGACTTTGACATAGTCCTTTTATGTTTTCCCATTTTAAATGCCTATTGCCTGCCGTGCACAGTTAAACTGATGCCACCGGGGTGGCGGTGCCACCGGCTTGGGCCCGTCATCGCTGCTCGCAGCTTTAATTTCACATGATTTTATTTTATTTTATTAAATATCAAAAATAGATGAACACTTTACAGCTGGTTTTTTGACTCCAAGTCATTTTCTTCAAATGCTATTGAAGTTAGAAACGTGTATACCAATCTTGTATGTAACTTTAGAGACGGCCCCTAAATTCGTGAATCTCGAACGTAAAGCCAGCATTATGCCAGTCATATCAGATGCGCTATGGTTCTGCTGTGTTTGTTTGAAACTGTTTTCGCTGCTGAAATAGAACAAAAACAGTCAACCGCTGTATGATGAATGAATCTCCTGTGTACATGCACGTTTTCAGTGAGTGAGAGCGCGCTCGACAAAACTCGGGCTAATCTGAACGCCTCTGATTATTTTAAGAAACACGTGTGGTTGGTTATAATGCGCAACGCGATTATAACAGATGGCTTTTGAGAAGACTATTATAAGTTAAACCGCCAAAGTGGCTAGTGTGAGTGGTAGTAATACCAGACGTAGTTTTGGTATTAAAGGGTTAGTTCACCCAAAAATTAAAATTCTGTCATTAATTACTTACCCTCATGTCGTTCGAAACGCGTAGGACCTCCGTTCATCTTCGGAACAGAAATGAAGATATTTTAGTTGAAATCTGATGGCTCTGAAAGGCCTCCATTGGCACAATGGCACTTTTCATTCTCAAGACCCTTAAAAGGTACTAAAGACGTCGTTACAAAGTCCATCTCACTAACGACTTACATAGTGATGACGATTTCAAAACAAGGCATCATGAAGCTTCGAAGCGCTATAATTCAGCGAGCCGATTCATGATTCATGATGTCAAACCGCCAAACTGCTGAAATTTGGCGATTCAAACTGCTGAATCGACTCGCTGATTCATAACGCTTCGAAGCTTCATGATGCCTTGTTTTGAAATCGTCATCACTATGTAAGTCGTTATTTAGGGTTTTTTTGCGCGCAAAAACTATTATCGCCGATTCATAAAGTTATTTTAGAACCACTGTAGTGAGATGGACTTTGTAACGACGTCTTTATTACCTTTTAAGGGTCTTGAGAGTGAACCGTGCCATTGTGCCAATGGAGGCCTTTCAGAGCCATCAGATTTAAACTAAAATATCTTCATTTTTTTGTTCCGAAGATGAACGGAGGTCTTACGGGTGTCGAACGACATGAGGGTAAGTAATTAATGACAGAATTTTCATTTTTGGGTGAACTAACCCTTTAAGGTCAAAGTACACTTGCCTTGTGTTCGCAGATGTGAAGTGTTTCCCCCTATTACAGCGACTTCATTCTGGCATGTTCTGCAGACAGGGTGACCATCTTTGATTAAGTTTCCCTCAGGACTTTTGTAAAAGCCAAAATATGACCACACCTCAGATTTGGTCCTTTTAGAAGACTGAACAATCCCCCGAGTGCTGTCACTGCCTTCTGCCATTTCTTCTCATTCAAAAACAGCGTTGAGCGCTGTGCTTGCACCAGACTGACGCTGACTGGACAGGATTTACAGCGCGTTTTCAAAATCGAATAATCTCGAGCGGTTTTAATGATAATTAGTTTTTAAACGATATTACTAACCGTCAGTACATTTTATCATGGTTTATCCTGAAACCGGTAATCGTTCCATCCCTAGTTTCCAGACTGACTTACAGGGCAAAGTCAAATCGCCGGCAGATCAGGCTGGGTTAATGACTGAGTTTCTTTTAAGTTTGATCAACATAACCTCTTGCTTTTGTCAGAGTTTGTTTTGTCACGGTTACTCCTTTTGATTTAAGGCTGTTCAGACTGCTTGCAAAATTCAAATTTATCAGTTTATCCAGATGGGTTTTTGAAATTCTGGACAGCAAAAAAACACATGAAATTCGTTTCAGACCACATTTGGAGGTGGTTTGAAATGTGATTCCAATTAGATTTTTAAAAATGCGTCTTAAGGCTGATTTATACTTCTGCGTCGGACCTACGCCGTATCCTCTACGGCGCAAGTTACGCGTTGGTTTTCATTTATACTTCTGCGTTGTTGTCTGCGTCAATGTGCAATTCCACATGCAGACCGCTAGTAGGCAGTGTCCACGGGCATGTTGATGGTTACCCAGAGTATCAAGGCAAACGCCGAAGAAGAAGCATGTTTACATTGTCAGAGTATCAGCTGCCGTCATGGCGACAGATAGTGGCTTTTCTTGCAGCTTTAGTTGTTGTATGTAATACAAATTAAGCATCTCTAGTTGATTAGTAGAGTTACAAAAGAGGCAATCGTGCCGAGTGATCGTGACGCTGTTTTCAGTATCGTTGGCTCATGCACAGACTAGCACTTCAATCGATTGCTGTTGCAGAGACTATTCATTCCGTTGAAATCACAAAACGAAATGCACCCTTATGTGTCCCTGTTGTTGATATACAATCACTGATTTACATCTTTGGTTTTAATGAGAAAATAAATAAACTATACACAGCGGATCTATGTATTTATTCACTAACATAAACAATCTCTGCACTACAAAAAGATTGTTATATGGCAGATATAAGGATGAAACTATCATCCCATTTCTGGACACACACACACACTCCTATCGCAGATTTATTTATTTATTGACCTGAGGGAGGGGTTCTGGCAGACCAATCACGGCGCTTGCGGTCCGCGTAGAATTGACGCGTTGTTACATTTTTGTAGAGGTGCGCGTCAGGGTACGTCGTAGGGTACGCGTGCATCACACAGCCTACGGCGTAGCTACGGCGTACACTCGACGCAGAAGTATAAATTGGCCTTTAGTCTGGACGCTCTGGCTGCTCAAATAAGATTTCAAATTGTCTTTTGCATCACTCTCAATGCGACACACAGTGATATAATGTCAACTTTATGCCAGAAGTGTTCATACAGTATTCAAATGGTATGTCCCAAGATTTCGGCCGTCACTACAGCAACAACATCTTAAAATATATATATACAGTGAGGAAAATAAGTATTTGAACACCCTGCTATTTTGTAAATTCTCCCTCTTAGAAATCATGGGGTCTGAAATTGTCATCGTAGGTGCATGTCCACTGTGAGAGACATAATCTAAAAAAAAAAAAAATCACAATGTATCATTTTTTTTAACTATTTATTTGTATGATTCAGTTGCTAATAAGTATTTGAACACCTGTCTATCAGCTAGAATTCTGACCGTCACTACAGCAACAACATCTTAAAATATATATATACAGTGAGGAAAATAAGTATTTGAACACCCTGCTATTTTGTAAATTCTCCCTCTTAGAAATCATGGGGTCTGAAATTGTCATCGTAGGTGCATGTCCACTGTGAGAGACATAATCTAAAAAAAAAAAAAATCACAACGTATCATTTTTTTAACTATTTATTTGTATGATTCAGTTGCTAATAAGTATTTGAACACCTGTCTATCAGCTAGAATTCTGACCCTCAAAGACCTGTTAGTCTGCCTTTAAAATGTCCACCTCCACTCCATTTATTATCCTAAATTAGATGCACCTGTTTGAGGTCGTTAGCTGCATAGTCACCTGTCCACCCCATACAATCAGTAAGAATCCAACTACTAACATGGCCAAGACCAAAGAGCTGTCCAAAGACACTAGAGACAAAACACCACCTTGTACACCTCCACAAGGCTGGAAATTGCCATGCAGCTTGGTGAAAAAAGGTCCACTGTTGGAGCAATCATTAGAAAATGGAAGAAGCTAAACATGACTGTCAATCTCCCTTGGACTGGGCTTCCATGCAAGATCTCACCTCGTGGGGTCTCAATGATCCTAAGAAAGATGAGAAATCAGCCCAGAAAGGGAGGAGCTGGTCAATGACCTGAAAAGAGCTGGGACCACCGTTTCCAAGGTTACTTTTGGCAGTACACTAAGACGTTATGGTTTGAAATCATGCATGGCACGGAAGGTTCCCCTGCTTAAACCAGCACTTGTCCAGGCCCGTCTTAAGTTTGCCAGTGACCATTTGGATGATCCAGAGGAGTCATGGGAGAAAGTCATGTGGTCAGATGAGACCAAAATATAACTTTTTGGTCATAATTCCACTAAACGTGTTTGGAGGAAGAAGAATGATGAGTACCATCCCAAGAACACCATCCCTACTGTGAAGCATGGGCAGGCACGGATTTAGAAAGCAGAGGCCCCTGGGCACAAAATCGGAGGCCCCCCAGAACTCGTGGCCCAAACTCACACAGCCTAAAAACAATTTGTCCTAAACATGACACAAGCTTATATTAAGGGCTTCAAAATAACTGGTAACACAGTTAACAAGTTTTAAGCAGTTTGCCCTGTGTAAAAGATTTGTGCTGTTTAATGCGTTTGAGAATTTTTTTTCGTTGATTTTCTGTAATATAAAGCCTCAAAATGACCCCGAGAAAATTTTGATTAAAAAATTAGAAATAGCAATACCTTGAAAACCATGTCAGTGGGTAGATATGAATGATAAAGTTTTTCCATTTTCATCAGTGAAGACAGTAAAACATGTGTTTTACTGATATATATGTTTTATAAATTATTTTCATAGACATGTTAATTTACTGAAGGCTACTAGGTAACTAAATTTATTAAATTAATTCACAATATGCACACATTCATTATTAATCTGCCCAATACAGGCTGTGAAAAAAGCTGAACTTTTTTATTTACTGAATGCTACAAATGGAATTATTAATTTACAATATGCACACATTCATTACTATTAATCTTATGCCTAATCGGATGAAAACGGCTTTGTTAATATTTCTTATTTGTTAATTAGCTATATTTTAAATGACATTACATTGGCCAATTCAATTGAAAATGTCAAAATTATACAAAAGATTATTCATTTGAGTGAACATTTCTGACTTAAAGAAGCAGCTGTCAAATATGAAATGTTTAGTTTAGCTTCATATCTCGCACTTGACGTCAAGTCGCGCTGCCAAAATTCGCGCTCAGCCTCAGCAGCTTCTGTGAACATAAAGCCCGCCTACTCTGATTTGATTGGTTTTCTCAAATATTTTGACATTGACGAGCGGTGACAGACCAATGAGAGCTCAGATCAACACACACACCTCTGCTTCTGACGTCCGCTCTGAAGCCCCCCTAAAAGCCCATGGACTAAAATATAGGCTACATATTACTTAATTATTTGTTGGAGAATTTTATGTATATTTTTATAAAAGTGACCATTATAATGGGGTATTCAAATGAAGGCTAATATTTAGTTTGGGCTTTTGTTTTATTTTAATTCTTACTAAAGTTTAGCCTTTAGTGAATCTAAAAACAATAGCATTAACCACCTTTTTGCACATAATATATCAATCTCAAAAATGCTTATATTTTTAATTATTAAAAAATGGCATTATTTTATTTTAAAAAGTTATTAATTGTATTTTGTTGAAAAAATATGTTAGTTTGTGTTGTATTTTTTTTATTATATCAGGTAACATTTTAAGCTGTTATTTGGTCATGTTACAATGTACTCCATCTATGGGGCATGTTGTCACATTTCACTTCCATTCTTTCGGGGTAAATCAAGAAAAAAGTACACACTGTATTAATGAAACAAAACCACATAATTGTACTAGACATGTGTGCAATTAATGTGGGAAACAATAAATACTCTGAACCCCATGGATTTACACAAACTGAGAAAGTCAAAAAGTGTTAGGTTGTGCCCCGCTCTCCCCTATAATGCAGTGATCTGACGAAAAAAAGACGAAAGATATAATTATAGAATTATAGAAAGAAAAAAATATGTGAAATATTACGTGAATATAAGCTACCCTCAACTAGAGAATGAGTCCTACATATTAGGCTTTGCATTGATAAGCCTCGAACGCGTTTCTGGTCATACAAATGAACAGTGAACATTAATACAACAACGTTACATGATTTAAAAAGCAACATATCGTACGGGGACAGATGGGTGGTGAAATCTTATGAAAAGTTTAGTTTATGAAAGGTGCTGGGTAGGGATGAAACGGTATGGAAATTTAACATCACGATTATAGTGACCCAAATTATCACGGTTATCAATATTATCACGGTTTTGTTCAAACGAAATGAAAGTGTTCAAAAAGAACAGATGCACACACTTAAAACATTTCAACAAGTTTTATATTTGAAATTCAACAAACAACAAATAACTAAAGCAGCTCTAAGCACTTTTTTAAGCTAGATTCTGTGGGATTTCCTTCCTTAATGGCCGTCATCAATAGCAACGCATAACACATAAATAATAATAATTTGTCGTAAATATAATCTCTAATATTATCACTGTAAATATATTCCCAAGCAATATTCTCATCAGTGTTCTATCAGACACATTTAAATCTAGCATGTTTTGTGTTAGAGCCCAAACAGTATCCTAGTGAAATAATGCATATCCATATTTCCATATGATTTGACAGTTTACTTTATTAAATATCAAAATGTGTGCATCAAACCTGAGACCTAGATGAACACTTTACAGTCTTTTTATGACTGTCATTCTCTTCAAATGCTATTGAAGTTTGAAACGTGTATAACGTTACCAATGTTGTATGTGACTTTACAGACGGTCCCTAAATTCGCCTGCGTTATGCCAGTCATATCAGATGCGCTGTGGTTCTGCTGTGTTTTTTTTAAACCATTTTCGCTGCTGAAATAGAACAAAAACAGTCAACCACTGTATGATGAATGAATCTCCTGCGTACAGCACACGTTTATCTCTGCTTTGAGTGCAGATTTCAGCGTGTGAGAGCGGCGCGCGCTCTGAACAAAACTCCGCTAATCTGAACGCCTCTGATTATGAGATATTGCATTCATAAACTCAATGGAAGCACGTGTAAGTGCTTATAATGCGCAACGCGATTATAACAGATGGCTTTTGAGAAGACTATTATAAGTTCAACAGCCAGAGTGGCTAGTGTGCAGCCGAAATAACGTTACACTCGCAAATGGCGGTTGTTAATGTCAAACCCTGATTATTATCCCTTAAATGTCACCCTAGTCTTGTCTGAATTTGTTCGTTCGCTTCACGTTATTATTTCCCAGACGTAGGTTTGGTATTGAGGTCAAAGTCCACTTGCCTTGCGTTCGTAGTTTTGAAGTGTTTTCCCTATTACAGCGACTTTCTTCTGGCATGTTCTGCAGACAGGGTGACCATCTTAGATTAAGTTTCCCTCAGGACTTTTGTAAAAGCCAAAATATGACCACGCCTCAGATTTGGTCCTTTTAGAAGGCAGAACAATCCCCCGAGTGCTGTCACTGCTTTCTGCCATTTCTCCTCATTCAGAAAACAGCGGTGCGCCAGACTGACGCTGACTGGACAAGATTTACCGCGACTTTTCACAACCGTGATAATCACACGCGGTTTTAATGATAATAAAATTTTATACGATATTACTAACCGTCACTAAATTTTATCGTGGTTTATCGTGAAACCGGTAATCGTTTCATCCCTAGTGCTGGGCTTGCCTATAGCTCCCTCTAGCTAAATCAGAAAAAAATATTTATTTAGGAGGTGGGTCGGTGGACGCAGATTCGGAAGGCTTCTGTGCCGATCCGGGCATTTAATCAGGGTTTTTAATAAGGGGGAAAAGTAATAGATGCCTACGGTAAGCCTTCGTTAACCTACCAGTCACCGCCGGAGCGCCATGCAGGCTCTTTATCTGCGTCAAGCAGACTTTTGAAAAAAGTGGAGATGGTTGGAATAATGCTAATTAAATCCTCTCTGGTATCCTTCTCCCTTTTTACTTTCCGTTTTGTGGCTCCACCGTTTGTTTTAACCATGTCGTTTGTTTTTTCGATGTCCTCAACTTTTCACACTTCTACCGCCTGTCTTGCAGCTATCAACAGTTTCCGCAGTAAGCTCATCAGACACAGCCGACACTGGTCATGATACTTTTTTTTGTGTGCAAATAAATTATTGTTAACACACATACACACAAACACACGCTCATTCATTCATTTTATTTTAATTTTAAATAAAAAAAAAGGGATGAAGCCACACAGTTAGTGGGGTCTTAGAGGCCCCCTAGAGGTCGGAGGCCCCCGGGCACCGGCCCAATCGGCCCGGTGGTAAATCCGGCCCTGAGCATGGGGGTGGTAGCATCATGCTTTGGGGGTGTTTTTCTGCACATGGGACAGGGCGACTGCACTGTATTAAGGAGAGGATGACCGGGGCCATGTATTGTGAGATTTTGGGGAACAACCTCCTTCCCTCAGTTAGAGCATTGAAGATGGGTCGAGGCTGGGTCTTCCAACATGACAATGACCCGAAGCACATAGCCAGAATAACCAAGGAGTGGCTCTGTAAGAAGCATATCAAGGTTCTGGTGTGGCCTAGCCAGTCTCCAGACCTAAACCCAATAGAGAATCTATGGAGGGAGCTCAAACTCTGTGTTTCTCAGCGACAGGCCAGAAACCTGACTGATCTAGAGAAGATCTGTGTGGAGGAGTGGGCCAAAATCCCTCCTGCAGTGTGTGCAAACCTGGTGAAAAACTACAGGAAACGTTTGACCTCTGTAATTGCAAACAGGCTACTGTACCAAATATTAACATAGATTTTTTCAGGTGTTCAAATACTTATTTGCAGCTGTATCATACAAATAAATAGTAAAAAAACATACATTGTGATTTCAGGATTTTTTTTTTTTTAGATTATGTCTCTCACAGTGGACATGCACCTACGATGACAATTTCAGACCTCTCCATGATTTCTAAGTGGGAGAACTTGCAAAATAGCAGGGTGTTCAAATACTTATTTTCCTCACTGT
>NC_137105.1:27209722-27344722 GCF_949357685.1 Gobio gobio
GAAACGGCATCCTCTGTGCTCCTATTGCTGCGGTAGGCAAACTGGTGTGAGTCCAATGTGGATGGTAGAGAGTCTTTTAGGTGTTCCAGGACCAGCCGCTCAAAGCACTTCATAACGATGGGTGTGAGTGCTACAGGGCGGTAGTCATTAGGGCACCTCGGGTTAGAGTGTTTTGGCACTGGCACAATGGAAGTGCGTTTAAAGCATGTCGGTACAGCTGCTTGGGCAAGAGACAGGTTGAAAATGTCTGTAAAAACCCCAGCGAGCTGCTCCGCACATGCCCTGAGCACACGTCCAGGGATGTTGTCTGGTCCAGCAGCCTTGTGTGCGCTGATCCGGCTCAGTGCCTTGCAGACATCTGTGGAGGAGAGTGTGATTGGTGGGTGGTCAGCTGAGGGTTTGAGCTTGGTGGCAGTTTCTCTGTTGTCTCTTTCAAAACGAGCATAAAAGTAATTTAGCTCGTTCAGGAAGTTGACATCAGTGGCTGCGGGGGTGGAGTGGGGGGGTTTGTAGTCACTGATGGCCTGGATGCCCTGCCACATGCGTCGAGGGTCAGAGTTGGAAAAGTGACCCTCTATCTTTAGCTTGTAGCAGTGCTTGGCCTTTTTGATGCCCCTCTTCAGGTTTGCCCTGGACGTACTGTAGGCTTGTGCATCACCTGATCTGAAGGCAGTATTGCGTGACTTCAGCAGGAGTCGAACTTCCCTGTTCATCCAAGGCTTCTGATTAGGGTATGTGGTGATCTGTTTCTGGGTTGTAACACTGTCGATGGTGGTATTGATATGATCCAATACAGAGGAAGTGAATGAGTCAATGTCCGTGTGAGCGCCACTGGTGGCTTGAGAAGCAAACATACTCCAGTCTGTGTTTAGAAACCTTTCCTGGAGTGTGGAGTCTGCCCCCGCAGGCCACACCTTGATGGTCTTTACTGATGGCTTCACACGGTTGATGAGGGGTGAATATTTGGGTGATAGAAACAAAGAGAGGTGGTCTGACTGTCCCAGGTGGGGGAGGGGTGTCGCAACGTAAGCTCCAGCCATGTTTGTATATACATGGTCTAAGGTTTTGTTTCCTCTGGTGTGGCAGGAAACATGCTGGTGAAACTTGGGTAGCACTGACTTTAGGTTTGAATGATTAAAGTCACCTGCAACAATAAACGCAGCTTCCGGGTGATCAGTCTGTTGTTTACTGATGGCTGCGTGAAGTTCTTTCATAGCAAGCTTGGCATCAGCATCCGGGGGAATATAGGCTGCAGTGATAATAGTGGAGGTGAACTCCCGCGGTAGATAAAACGGTCTACATTAAACCATGAGAAACTCCAGGTTAGCTGAACAATGACTCCCAACAATAGCAGAGTTTGTGCACCAAGCTTTGTTAATATAAATGCACAATCCACCCCCTCTGCTCTTCCCGGAGCCATCTAGTGTTCTATCCGCCCGGAGTGTGTGGCGTCCCGCTAGCTCAATAGCGGTGTCCGGTATTCCGCTGTTTAACCAGGTTTCAGTGAAGATTAGGACGTTACAGTTCAAAAGTTTCTTACTGTGTGTAATGCTGAGTCGAATCTCCTCCATTTTGTTCACTAGCGATCGTACATTGGCAAGGAAAATGCTGGGTAAAGAGAGCCGGTAAGGAGTTAGCCTTAGCTTAGCTCTTAGACCTCCACGCTTACCCCGTCTTTGTTTACGATCACAGCGCCGCCTTCTAGCACTTCCGCCCGGCCGGGCAGAGCGCATCGCCTCGGGCGTCCTAGCGATCTCAGGAAGGAGTTGAAGATTGTCCATAAAACTGTCGGAAATTCGCAAACCAATATCCAAAAGCTCACAGCGGGTGTACGATGTAAAAGCACAACTGTTCTGTACGAACAGACCCGAGATGAACAAGAAAAATACCGCAAAATTGCAGAATCTGGAGAGACGCTGAGCCTCGCGATCTACTCGCGCCGCCATCTTGGTCGATATATATATATATATCGGTATATATGTGTATATATATATATATTATGTGTATATATATAATGTGTATATATGTATGCATGCATGCATGTATGTATACACGCACACAGGAGGTGCAACTTGAGCGATCACCCAAGTCACATGACATGCACTTGGAAGACAAAAGTTAGTGTATATTTAGTAAATAATATTATTATAATAATAGTTTAGTACAAATACAGCTCTTATTAGTTGCTAAAAGTGTACTAATTACTGTTTAATCAAGAAATTGTTTTTTTGTGGCATAAAGTGAAGTGAGAGCTGGGCCGGGGCAGCAGGGGGTGGTGCGTGCGTTCGGTTCGACATGAGAGTATCGCGGTTCGAACCGTGGGTGGTGTATCCCGGTTTTTCGGTTCGGTTTGAATATCGTTACACCCCTAAATATCAAGCACCTAGGCATGCAGACTGCTTCTACAAACATTTGTGAAAGAATTAGTCGCTCTCAGGAGCTCAGTGAATTTAAGCGTGGTACTATGATAGATTGCCACCTGTGCAATAAGTACACTTGTGGAATTTTCTCACTACTAAATATTAGAGGTGGTGGGAAAAAATCAATACATATTTTGTGTGGTGATATTGTATCGATACAAGGATGGCAAGCATCAATATTTTCAGGTACTGAATTTCATCCCGTATTGTGCAAAACTTTATTGTAAGCTCTGCGCTGATAAAGCGGGAAATACAATTTTTAAATATTTCTTTCAGACCTGTATGTGTGGCAATCACAAACAGTGCAACACACACACACACACACACACACACACACACACACACACACACACACACACACACACACACACACACACACACACACACACACACACACACACACACACACACACACACACACACACACACACACACACACGTGCACAGTGAGCTGTGTGTGCAGGAAGCGCATTCTTGAATATTTCTAGCTCTGTCCATAGCCCCGTTTCCACCGAAATTACCCGGAGCAATTTGTACCAGGAACTTTTTTTGCAAGAACTTTTTTCCCCCCAGACCTGCTACTGTCTGCGTTTCCTCTGCGGTTTAAAGTACTGTGAAGATAAGGCAAATTAGTCCGGTGATGTAGGACTGCGCGCAACTGAGATTCAAGCTGTGCTGCTTTTGCTGGTAATGTTTTGGTTTACTAAAGAGGTAATTAACAAAACTGCGGAAAAGAGACGAGCACTGATACTAAAGCGTATTCTGAAAGCTTGTAAAACTAGATTTAAAATAAGACCACGTATGTTATCCGCTATTATGGACATTGACCGTGAGATGGCTCAGACGAACGTGCGCCATCAGACAGAAAGAGCAAGACTGATATTTGCTGAACGCAGAACGATCCTCGCAAAAGACTTTTAAAAATGCTGATTGAAATAAAATGCTGCGTGAGCTCAACCAATCAGCATGTTCAGCGCCCAAGTCCCACCCCCCGAAAGTTCCTGAGCTTTGAAAAAGTACTACCTCGCAAGCAGGGACTTTCGGAGAGGGAGATTTTTACCCGGAACTTCATTTAGACCCTGGTTCCTGCGGTTGGAACACACAGAGTACCACCCCAAAGTTCCTAGTTCCTTGTGAAAGTTCCTGCGGTGGAAACACGGCACATGTTTATGTTAGTTACGTGTTGATTTGTCACGCTAGTGTAAGCCAGCTGCGCATTGCAATACAACAGAACTTCGCTGGCAATTACAATCAAAGAAGCTTGCCGCAACACCGGTAACCAGGGCCTGAAATTAACTTTTTGGATTTAAAAATCCACCTGCCACAGTGACTTTTTACCAGCCACTTTTTTTTTCTCCTCGACATTAAGCCTGTTCATGTGCTTGTCCGGATTTTTTTTGGTTTTTGTGTTTTGTAAATATAATTTATTCTGAAGAAATATTCTCAACAGTGTTCAATCAGCTTTGACATATTTAAATTTGCATATATTTGATATTTTTACCTTTTATAAAGAGCATTTTGTTTTCATTTTAAATATAGGCTATGGTTCAACTTTCAGTTTATATTCTTAAATTTGATCTAGAAATTAAATTAAAATAATAAGACACTTTAGGGCTGTTACCAATCAAATTAAATAATTTACGCGCACACATCTGTGCAACTGTCATTGTACTGTAGCCTACCTCAGCGTTGCATTATCTCGTCCCATCTCACCAAAAGTTTAATACTCGCACATCCAACCGTAGTCAGAGAAGGGCCTCATCTTTCCGATCGCATGAAAGTAGTCGCATCCTCTCAAACTGCCCAATGAATCCCTCAATTCTAATTGGCTACCTGCCAATGTGGCAGGTAGATTGACAGTGTTACCCGCCAATTGCAAAATTCACCCGCATTTGGCGCGTGGTCGGGCGTTAATTTCAGGCCCTGTCGGTAACATTGCCTACCACCGCACCTCCCCCACCGCTGTTTTGATATTTTATAGTAGTAAAAATAATTTACTTCAGTTAGAGAACAGATTAAATACAATTAAAAACTGAATGTGCGGCGTAAGCTGAACAAGAGTCACAGCACAGACCAGCAGCAGGAGTCAGATTTAATTTATCACGAGAGTGAGGAGCTGAATGAAAAGACAGCGGTAGAAAATTTGGTTTCAATGCAAAATGTTTGTCATTTGTACTGTTTTGTCGTTGTGTTTTTCATTAAGAATAACAACGAACCCACCATTCAAGCAATTGACCTACCGGTAATCCCCTCCCCTCTAACGTAGATAAGCCAATGGCAGTTGAGGATCAGTTGCACGGTGACCGGAACTCGGACATCTTTAGGTTTCAGCGCCGTAGAGAAATGACGTCAAATCTCATCGGTTTGATTGTGTTTATGCTACAAAAATGGTAAAACGATGTGCCTGAGGTATTGTAACACTGATTCCAGATATCCTGAGAGGATTTTCTGGGTGTAATACTTTCATTAAGTTATGATTAAAGTTAGTGAGTCCCTGCTAACATACAAACTGAAATGACTAACTGTTCTCACGTCATGTAACGTTAACAGTGTAGGTCAAAAACACATAAACGAAGGTCTACATTTCAGTACATCTCTCCATATTAACTCTTTCCCTGTCAGCGTAAAAAAAAAAGAAAAAAAGATGGGGTTTTTTTTAATAGGTTTTTGATCATTTTCACAAAAATGTTATGGCCCATAGAATATTTTGTTGTATGAATATCTGAACATGCAATATATCAAAAGAAAGCACAGCTTTCTTATTCTAGCTTCATGCATTCCTTTTTTATCAACACTTAAAGGGGTGGTAAACCACGATTTCACTATTCTAACTTTAGCTAACGTGTAATGTTGCTGCTTGAGCATAAGCAACATCTGCAAAGTTACAACGTTCAAAGTTTAAAGCAAAGGGAGATATTTGCTTTTAAAGAAATCAGTTTCTAAGGACTACAGCAAACGGCCGCTAGGGACTACTACACATTCACCCAGGTTTTGCTGACATCACCAGGCCCAATATTTACATAAACCCCTCCTCCGGGGAATATGAAATAAGGGGGGGTGAGGCCATTTTGTATCGCGGCGCTGTTGTGGTATAGTAGGCTGGAGTGTTGTTGCCGCGATGCCAAGGAAACGCTGTTATTTTCATCCGGATTGCAGGTCTGGGGTACTTGCTCTGTTCAGCCTTCATAGGGACGGGGGTGCGTTGCAGAGCGTTTAAAATAAAACATGTTATATGCACGTGTGTTTGAGTCAGCGGGGAATCAGGCACGCGCAGGGCTCCCTGCAGCACATCCACGGAGGAGAACATCCACCGTCTTCGCGATTTCAATGCCAGATTTGCACAACGTCAGCTGCGTGAAAAAAACACTGCCGGTGCGTGGATGCACGACGCGCGCGCTGCACATTTCACGGAGGACAACACAAACTTCCACAAACTTCGCGAGTTCAATACAGGATATGCACAACGGCTTGTCCTGAAAGCTGGATTTACAAACAGAAGCTGTTCACGGGCCACAACCTGTAAGTCTGATTTATTTTTCATCGATGTGTTTTCCTGTAATAGGTTGTAGCAAGGAAGTAAACAGATGACAACGCTGTTCTGCAAACCAGTCTGTTAAATGCTTATTCATACTTAACGTTATCCGACGAACACCTATCGTTACAAACACTAACGTTAAAATCTCAACAGCGAACCTGGCATTAGTGTAAATGATTCTTTGATTAGAGCTTTTATGTATTGTTTATCTACAGGCTTGCTAAACATGCTTCTGTGTGTGATTTGGCTAACTTACTAGTTTAAGCCAGTGCTTACTGTTTGTTTTGGGTTAGTTCTTGTGACAGATATTTGGCTATAATCGTTCTAAAAATACAAAAGTTAAAGTGCCATTCAGTAGCGATCATTATAGATCCGCAGTCTTTACTCTTGAGGACTGAACAGGTTCTGCTCGATCATCTTCACTCAAATGTTCTGGGTCTGATTCGGGCTCAGATTGGTATGGTTTTATTGACGCCGTTGTTTCTAACACTGACCAAAGCACAGCCTCCGATAAAGGTAAGGGGCGTGACGTTTCCGACATACGTGCACTAGGCGTTTAGCGAATCACAACACACTGGGCCAGCTAACCAATCTGAGCCCATCGCGTATTTTTGAGGGACTGGCTTCATACAACCCGGAAAGCATCAGACCGTTTTACAAGGAGGGACAGAGCAGTGTAGAATAAAGGTCAAATATATGAAAAATAAGGCCATTTTTTTTAAAACGAAGCATGAACACATGTTACAGTGCACCCCACAAACACAGTCAAGCCTTCAAAAGAATGTGTTTTACCACCCCTTTAAATATGGGTAAATTTCATAAAAAAGCAACATTTTGAACAAAAAGCTGAGGAAATCACCTTTTTGTCAAAGACTACATCTAGATCAGATTCAGAGTGATGATGAATCACAGATGGAGTAGATTGAGTCCATCAACACCCCTTTGCCACCTGATGGAGTTTTGGTTCCTTGCCACTGTCGCCTTTGGCTTGGCTTGCTCAGTTGAGGACACTAAATTTTTCAACTAAATATCCAATTAAATTTAATTACTAAACTAAATTAAAATCCAGGGTACCCGCGGGATCTTAAAGTCTTAAATGTCTTTAAATTCAAAATCAAAATTAAGGCCTTAAAAAGTCTTAAATTCGCTGAAGTATTGGGTTCTAGTTCTTAAATAATTTTAAACGGGTCTTTATTTTCATACGTCCATGTAACGCTACCTCTTGCTCATTGAAATGCTCCCGCAGCGTTTTAGAGACCGAGAGAGTGTGTGTGTGTGTGTGTTGTTGTAGTTCGTTTTTTCGCTAGTAAGACCAACATGCATCTTTTGCAGCCAATCAGCTTTCGTGTTATTGGCGCTAGTCTCTTTCGGATTGTACCACAGGCACATCAAACGGAGTTTATTGTTCAGCTGACAGTTCTTCCAGTTCCGTGATCGTGAAAGCGAAGGCGAATCTTTCTTACTTGCCATCTCGCATAATGACCAAATAAAAGTATATGACCGATAGGACTAAAAAAGAGTTTAAAAAGCGATGTAAACCTTGAATTAATTTGCTACTGACACAGGGACCGATGTCAGACTGGCCGCAGATTCTGTGCACGCGTTTGCCGCCTGTCTGTGCTCGCGCGAGTGTACCGAATCTAGGCACATTACTGTAGGTCTTACAGTGAAAACAACCCAATATAGCCTAGCCTATACCCCCTCCTGCCTGTCGTTAATATTAATCAAACAACCACAACGGGGAAAAACAAACAGTAGCCTACCTAAACTAAAGCACTGTTTGTATCTGTATATTTAAGTTGTATTTATTTGTCCTATTGTCAATCAAGATTCATGCATTTTGTTTGTTTTTTTGCCATGTGTGACTATTGTGCATCTAACATAATGATATGGTAAATGTGGCATCCTAATTATGAAGAAAAAAAACATGCACATTTCTGAAAATGACAACCACAAAATCAGTAATTTTCATCTCACAAAAAATGTATATACATACACACACACACTACCGGTCAAAAGTTTGAGAATGGTAAGATTTTTTAAATGTTTTTAAAGAAGTCTCTTCTGCTCACCAAGGCTGCATTTATTTGATCCAAAATAATGTGAACAATTTTTTTTTACTATTTAAAATAACTATTTTATATTTCAATATATATTAAAATGCTATTTATTTCTATGATTCAAAGCTGAATTTTCAGCATCATTAGTCACATAATCCTTCAGAGATCCTTTTTTTACTTTCTATTTCAGATAAATGCTGTTCTTTAGAACTTTCTATCCATCAAAGAATCCTAAAATTTTTTTTACACACAACTGTGTTCAACACTTATAATAATCATAAATGTTTGTTGATCATCAGATCCTCATTTGAGAATGATTAGTGAAGGATCATGTGACACTGAAGACTGGAGTAATGATGATAAATTCAGCTTTGATCACAGGAATAAATTACACTTTTACTATATATTCACATAGAGAACAGTCACAACAGAACTGTCACAATTACAGCTTTTTTGTATTTTTAATAACATAAATGCAGCCTTGGTGAACAGAAGAGACTTCTGTAAAAACATTTAAAAATCTTACCGTTCTCAAACTTTTGACTGGTGGTGTGTTTGTATATTAATTGAGCTATGAGGGAGTGCAAGTTTACTAATACTTTGTTCAATTTGAATAAATAAATTTACTTTGAAAGTAATTTTTTGATTTCTGCATTTCCTTTTGTAAGTTTTTTTTAATTGCGTGATATAGGTCTTAAATTTAATTCATAATGGTCTTGAAAAGGTCTTAAAAAGTCTTAAATTTGACTTGGTGAAACCTGCAGATATCCTGAAAAACTGATTAGTTATTTAATTTGGTGCCATGTAAACAACACCATCCTCAACTAAAACAGAAAACCCCCAATGCGTTCCAGACTCCTAACTCCTCGTTAGTATAGTGGATAGTATCTCCGCCTGTCACACGGAAGACCGGGGTTTGATTCCCTGACGGGGAGATCTAGTCCTTTATGGGCAGTCGTGGCCTAATGGTTAGAGAGTCGGACTTGTAACCGGAAGGTTGTGGGTTCGAGTCTCAGGTCCGACAGGAGTTGTTGGTGCTGGTGAATAACCAGCACCCTCCTCCACCCTCAATACCACGACTGAGGTGAGAGCAAGGCACCGAACCCCCAACTGCTCCCCGGGCGCCGCAGCAATATGGCTGCCCACTTTTCCGGTGTGTGTTCACGGTGTGTGTGTGTGTGTTCACTACTGTGTGTGTGCACTTGGATGGGTTAAATGCAGAGCACAAATTCCAAGTATGGGTCACCACACGTCACTTCACTATTTAACTTTTTTTGTTTAGCTTATAGGAAAGCGCGTTTGAATACGTATGTGTGCATATGTGTTTTTATCTGTACAGAGGGGAAGAAGGAGGCCTTCACAGGTGAGAGTCTAGTTGACACGCTCTCTGCCGACAATTCAGGGCTGCGTTGTGGTTGTGTCTAGGAGCAGGTCCACCATCTGATCTGGATCCGGCAGTACAGGAAACCTCGGGATAAACAAAGAGACTAACTTTAGCGTAGATGCCATTCTTTTTATGATGTAACGAGTACACCAGGTGTTATGGGAAGTGTTCCTGGTTCCGGCAGACCCAGGCTGTTTCCGAAATCGCCCCCTATACCCTCATTCACTATTCCCTACATTAGTCCACTGATATAGTCCACTTCGAAAACGAGTGAGTGATTTCGGACACTAAGTCGCCGGAAAGGCAGCCGTTTTTGCAGTTTGTGCTTGCTGTTTGGCAGCTCCAGTAATAATGAAAAGATTTATCCTGAACTCTGCTACGGAAACTAGCATGTAACCTTAATCAAACAATATAATAATCATCTTAAATAGGATCATTTATACCTGTATGCATGATATTGGGCTGGACCAGTGCGGTTCGGAAGATGGATGGATGATTGATTCAGCTGTGGGCACTATTTGAGGGAACAGCCATTTAGTGGTGTCCGAAACCATAGTGGACGTTATTAAGTGCACTCATACAATCCCACAATGCACCACAATAACGAGTTTGCAACCGATGTATGCTCGACGGCTAGAGAATACCCATAATGCACTGTGAGAGTCGCGCCGTGCATTGAATGAATTCCCGCGTTTCGCCAGGAGATGGCATCGACTCACACACTTTTTAAGACCAATGATATTGGGCCCACTCACTTATCGTCTCTAATTGAGCACGTCTGTTTACATACCCTGATAAACACTGATTAAACGCGTTAGTAGCTTTATTTTCACTTTTCTAATATTTTCTTCATATTCATAGAAAATAAAATCCTTTCCGATCTGATATATGATGGAAAAAAGGATCAGTGCGAGTTTGGCAAAAGGCGAATTCGAACCTCTGATCGATTTGCGTCAAATCTTATTGTCAAGCCTCTTACCCCTACACTATTGCTGCTGATGAAGATTGTGTATTCCGTAGGTGTGTCTTCCTCAACCAGACGTTTAAACAAGCCGATATATTTAAATATATTTTTTGTAAATTGCATCTACTCCAGTAAAATGTTTCTGTTAAAGGACCCACCCACATTTTTTTTTGCTTCTGACGCCCATAATATTAATAGTAGCCTACTATAAAGTATGAAATATATAGGCCTACTACAAATATTATTATTATTTTTTTTAATTAAATGCTTATTAGTTACTTTATTATTCCTGTTTCCAAGTAAGTTCAGTGCCACACAAGTAAAGAGTTATAGGGTTAACTTTAAGCTTGTTGGCTCGTTTTTGGAGTAGTGGAGTAATGGAGAATGAGGGTAAATAGGGCGAATCGGACAGCGGTAAGTTCATTCATTCAGTGCGCGACTCTCAGTGCGTTGAGAGTACACCGTCTGGTTGAGTGAGAGAACGTTTCAAATGCAAAAGGAGTTTTCTCGTTTGCTCTCGAAATGCTCTCGCGGGACTTTGCTGTCATACGCCGATCGGGCATCGAACAAGCATATTCTCCAGCGCGTACATCTAATGTACACTCGTTATTGCGGTGCATGGTGGGATTGAATAAGTGCACTCAAAGACGTCCACTATTGTTTCGGACACCATTAAAAATGGATGTTCACTCAAATAGTGCCCTATTTAAGGGTATAGGGGGCGATTTCGAACACAGCCCTAGTTAATGCAGCCTAACAATCAATTAACTGATTTAAATAATAGAAATGAATAATGTTCTATGTGTATGCCATAGTAAAGAGATGTTTTTAGTCTAGATTTAAACTGACAGAGTGTGTCTGTTTCCCGAATAATGCTAGGAAGACTGTTCCAAAGTTTAGGTGCTAAATAGGAAAAGGATCGACCGCCAGCAGTTGATTTTGATATTCTAGGCATTATTGGCCAGAATTTGGGACTGCAATGGACGTGATCGCGTATAATGCGTTAAGAGCTCGTTCAAGTACTGGGGAGCTAAGCCATTTAGTGCTTTGTAATTAACAAGCAAGATTTTAAAATGTATGCGATGTTTAATAGGCAGCCAATGCAGTGTTGACAGAACTGGGCTAATATGGTCATACTTCCTGGTTCTAGTAAGAACTCTAGCTGCTGCGTTTTGGACCAGCTGCAGTTTATTTATTAAGCAAGCAGGGCAACCACCCAGTAGAGCATTACAATAATCTAGCCTTGAGGAGATTAAACTTCAAAGGGTTTCCTGTAAAATGACACCAAATCTTTGAATTTAGACCACTGTATGTGTGTATGGGAAGCTTTTCAATTTGGGTAGGCCAAATCCAGGCGGAAATCCCAAAAGTGGTCCCAGAGCTTAAGAGGTTAAAGAGCAATACTAAATATACAAGAGAAAATAAGACGGGTATCTTAAAATGTACAACTATTTTGTTTCCTTTTTAGGAAAAATAAGTTTATTGCTGAAATTGCATACATTGATATCTGTGAAAACTAAACCAATCTAGTGCATTCAATTGCCATATTTATATACAAAATGCAAAATGCAAAAACAAAAACAAAACAAAACAAAACATATATATATATATATATATAAAATCATAAATAAAAATCAATTTCAAATTGCTTTAAAAAGGTAAACATAGTACAACCTAAACCTACAACCTATAAATCAAAATAATAATAATATTATTAAATATTGCATTTATGTTGCTGTACCACTTAACTTTCAAGTTTCAGCTCAGGCATGACATAAGCCTTTACTGTCTTCTTTGAAGGCTTTGTGGCTTTTGTAAGAAGCAAAAAATATTGTACAGGAAGGTAACTTGGACCAAGAACAAGAGTAAAGATGGGTATACTAGAGATGTGCGGATCAGCTCTAATGTCACCGAATCCGCTGTTAAAAACAAACCATCCACCCGCAAATGATTTTCTCTGCTTTTGATATCTGCACCCGATTGTCACGGTCACATTACAATTATTCAAATTCTCAGTGTTAAGCCAGATGCTATCGTAACATATTAGCTACACTGAAGTAGGTTGCTTTCAAAAATCTTCTTAGGCGAAATTACATTTCTTAAATAACCTAAACCAGGGTCGACAACCTATACATCACACGGAGGAGTAACTGCTGGAACGTGAGCAAAAGCAAGAGATGTGTTTGTATTTAATTCAGATAAAGTACATTGCACATACAGATCTACATTTTGAGCTAATCATTCATCATAGTAACAAAGCTTGTTTTATTATGTGAGGAGCTATAAATATTATTAAAGTGTGAGATTTAAATTACGCAAATCAATGAAAGCACGCAGCTCTGAAAGCAGGAGCGCTGCGCATCATGCGGACACAACAGTTACAGCTTGTTCTGCTATTTGTTGCGCTAAGAGAACTCCATATTTGCGCGCTGTGAGACGTGTGTGCGGTTTCGGATGAGTGCACAGAGACAAATTTTCTCACAGCGTGCGCTACTTCTCATTCGCGTCTTCTGGCACTAAACCCGGGTGATGACGGCGAAAATTACTGGTCATATTCGAAAATATGGCAGCACTCGCATGCATTGAACAAAGTTTACAAAGAGAGAATTATTTGAAAAATATGAAAAAAAGGACATTTACACGGCACCCTTGCTCTCGTCAGTTTTTGTTTCTTTATTAGATTGTCATAGGTAGTGGACTCTGTGTTTAATTTTCAAGTGGTTAAACAAATTCGTGGTGTTCCCTTGCGTTGCAGCCACTACCATGTAGCGAATCTTGCACGTAGCATGTTTCTGCTCGTCGTCTGATTCCTCAAAGCCAAACTGTTCCCAGACAACGGAGTTGGTTTTGCCTTTTTTGCTCACCAAACGATGCTGTAACTGCCCTCCTTCTGCCATCTTTACTCGCGCCGAGTTTTTAAATTCCAGCGGATGATATGCACACGAGTCACGAGACTCACAACCTGAGAGAGTTTGTGGCTTCGGGAGGGGCGGATGTGCGCGTGCGCGTTTCATTCAGAACGCAAGACAAAATAAGAGTGTTCTTGCAAAACTGAACATGGCAAAATAATCGTTTTTTTCTCGATTGTACTATTTTGGTGATCGTTGGGAGCCGAAATCGAAATTCAATTAATTGCACAGCCCTACTTTCGGTTTGCCAATTCAGGGGCAGGTTGCTTGAATTGTGAGTTCATTAGCTATTATTCTTAATGAAAAACATAGCAACAAAACAGTACAATGACAAACTCCCTTAAATAGGCCAGTGTTTCCCCTCCAATGTATTCACAGCGGCGCAGCGCCGCCGCTGGATTTTCAGCGCCACTGCAAAATCTTCACGACATTCACTTACACACTGTAAAGGAGAGAGAGAGATTGACGATGGCCAGAGAACTAAACAAAAATGTAGTCTGCTTACACTTTCACAATATCACAGGGCTGTGATATTAATCTTATTTAATTTTCGCTTCCAAGGATTAAAAAAAGAAGATATGAGGTAAAACTATTACAAACTATGCTCGCGCATCGTCAAGGACAACTTCCGTCCCTTCATAGCGCGCGCTGTCATTTCTCCCCAAACATTGCATTTAACGTCAGATTCAGCACAATCTGTGATTGTTGTCAAATGCACTCTCCACTTTGGCTAAATTGCAGAACGTGTTTGATTAAATGAAAAGCACAATAATCCGCGCAATAGACGCTGTTTCCAAGTTCAAGGCGGGTGTGTGTGTGCGCGTGTGTACGCACGCTGCGAAACGGACCGACTTGCACATATGCTTCGTGTGCGCGACTAAACCATCAAATACACAACAAAATAGCCTATATCTCAAAATGACAGGCTTGGAGAGTATTCACTTAAACACAGTTTAGCTTAAATGGGCGTAAAAGGGAGAATGATTTTAGATCTGCGTCTTAAAGGGGCAGCATCTAATAAACTTGGTGACGATTGAGCCATTAATGTGAATCAAAACAACAATATATATATATTTGATTAATAAAACTTAAGGTAAAAAAAACAATCATGTAATAATATTTCACAATATTAGGCTACTGTTTTTTTCCGGTATTTTTGATTAAATAAATGCAGGCTTGATAAGCATGAGACTTTTTGCAAAAACATAAAATAGTATCCAAACACTGTTTTTTTTTTTTACATATTGCCCCTTTCTTACATTTGAGCCCTTGTCCCTTAGGAACTTTCTGCACGTCCCTGCAGGTTATTGAAGTAAAATAGGCTATAAGCTAGTCACCTTTTAAACTAATGAAAAGCTTAATTTGGATTTTAATGTTCAAAATGTCTATTTCTATCCACAAAACTTGCCAGAAGTCATGGTTTAAGGTTTTTTTTTTTATTTATTTATTCCGGAGGTGCATGCCCCCGGACCCCCCGACGAGCGGCTTGGTAACAACCTCTGCTGGTAACAGCACCGCTGCTGGAAAAAATTCTAGGGGAAACACTGTAGGCGCTTTTACATCGCTTTGAAACCAAATATTCCGCGATCATCTTTTAATTTAGCTCTTCGCTCTCGTGAAGAATATGATCTGACTGCTGCTGCTGATGTGCTGAGACACCCGTTAGTTTTGGCTCGAGTGGCACGTTCAGGTTTTTAATTGTAGTTAGTCTTAGAGCCCTGCAGGGGCCTCAAATCTAGGCCCTAGCCCGGCCGTGTCTGACAGCTTACCAAAACTATCGGCCCGAGTCCCGTGATTTAAAAAAAAAAAAAGTTATCCTCCATATTAGGCCTACACATCGTTGCAGCCATTAAAATAGTTCAGTTTTGTTTTTAATGTCCAAGTAGTTATATTTCGTTTAGTTTCTTTATTAAGTTAATTTAGAAAAAAATTTTAAAGCATTTTTTTGTTTGTTAAATTAAAGTTTTAGTTTTTTTTTAAAGTAATGACCAAGCGGCCAGCGGCTGATAGTGAGTTAACCGCATGTTTGATCTATTTAGCCTCTCAAATCAACACTGGACTTGTCTTACTTATAATAAAATCCATAGATATAAAACACTTCAAGCATCACAATGTTAGTTTAAACGTTTAGCCTACTATCACCACCACCACAGTAAAAAGGCATTTTTGACAAGCTGAGGCAGGCAGATGCTGCTCGCAACGGGGCAAATGAAACAAATAAAGTGAAGTGATGTGTTTTTTTTTTTTTTTTTTTTTTTTTTTAATTTGTTTTTTTATTTTAGTGCCATATAGACCCTTTTTTTTGTAAACATTCCTCCCTATTACACATCATTGCAGCCATTAAAATAGTTCAGTTTTGTTTTTAATGTCCAAGTAGTTATTTCGTTTCGTTTCTTTATTAAGTTAATTTAGAAAAATGTTTAAAGCATTTTTTTTTTATTGTTAAATTTAAAGTTTTTGTTTTTTAAAGTAACGACCAAGCGGAATGAGTGAGTTAACAACACAGGTTTGATCCATTTATCCTCTTAAATCAACACTTAACTTGTCTTGCTTTATAATAAGTTTTTTTTGAGGAAACGTGTTCAAAAATAAATAAATAAAAAATAGGCAGGTTGTCTTAACTTACACCTCTCCGCAAAATTAATACAGGGTGTCCGCGGGGTTGTAAAAGGTAGTACATGAAATTAGCCAAAATTAAGGGCATTAAAAAGTAATAAACGTCATCTGACGAGGCATTACATTTTCAAGCCCAATTTTTTTTTTAGATAAATTTTCAATTTGTGTTAAGTGCAGGCCTTTTTTTTCTCTAAAATTCGTGTGGATTTATTTATATGTTGAGAGTAGGACCTGCACAATATCATGTGAGGTGGTGTTCGTTCGCAGCGCGCGCTGAAACAAACTGGGTACCCGGCTGGCTTGCTGCCAAACATGTACGCGAGCTCGCTTCCATATAGTAATTAAAGCATGGGAAAATGCAAGTTCTCGGACCTCTGGCTGGAGGACTCACGATTTAAAGACTGGCTTAGGCCCGTAGTTTGCAACAGCCACGAGGCTTATTGCCACGTCTGCAAGAAGACAATTAATATAACCTGGGTGGGGGTGAATGGCGTCAAAGCGCATATCAAATAGCCACCAAGATGCGCAGACGTAGCGAGCAGCTTCCCATATCAATGTTCTGCGCTACGGATGCATCAACGACCCCAACCTCCACTGCTTTGCCCTCAACCCCGACTGCTCTCCCGATTCAAACCACTGCCAGCAGTAGCCTAACGTTAGTCCTAGCAGCACAATCAACAGGTGCGTGACAGACGTCAGACAGCAGACGCTATGCCCGATCACCACCGCTACATTGCGAGCTGAGGTGCTGTGGTGTTTAGACCTTGCAACTAAACACCACTCTTTCAATTTGAACGATGGCATTGAAGAGCTCTTTCGAAATATGCAAGTTACTTAAAGCTGGGCATACACGGTGCGATTTCAGCAAGGTTACCTACTCACACTGTACGAGTAGATCGCATGCGATGTAAAGCCAAAGCTCATGGTTTATGTGCCCACACCATGGCTCACACTGTGCGGATCGTCGAGCGCGACTTGCCTGCTCACACTGTACGAGTGAAATATGCGCGAAAAACCTATAATAGAGAGAGAGCCTGTCAAATGCATCAGCTATCGATATCAAGAGGATTTAGCATTTACAATTTATTATTATTATTATTATTATTATTATTAGGGTAGGCCTACTTTTATTATTAAATTGATATTACATTTAATTTGCCCCTGTGATAATTTCATAATGCATCAATGCAGTCAATGCATAACCGACACTCTGCATTATAAAAGAATAGATAGATTAGCTTACTCCTCATTATTTAAACACATTTTGCCCAATTAAACAAGGAATTATAGGCCTATAATTAAAATGATTATCATTCTATAATATGTCAGAACACTACAATAATATCAGTATTATCAGAAAGTAAGAGAAGCTTTATTTCAAAAACAACTTGTTTAACACGAAATGGGCCTCTACTTCTCTTCTAATTAGTTTCACAATATGGGCCACAAGAGAAATATTAAGAATATAAATTCAGACAGTTATAGGCTATACGTTATCAGCATATGTTAAAACAGATTTATATAAATAAAGAGATCTCTCTTGTCTCTGTGAGAATATGCGCCGAAAGCTTGTCAGATTTTACTTTCACTTTCTGTAGTGAATAATTGACTAGGTTTGAGACTTCACCAACTCTCGCGCACATTGCGTTTTTGTGTGATATCCACTGACTCGCCTTCATGATTTAAAACGAAAAAGAAAAAAAATCTATTGCGCCGTGAAAATTGCTCTCGTTTCCATTTGGAAATTTGGTTCAAATTTTAATGCGTAGCTGTTCATTCAAATGTCCAACATTGTTATGCAATTGCTACTTTTTGACACTGATTAAAAACTATGGACAAAGGCCCGTTGTGACATCTTGATTAATCCCTCTGCTTTACTTAAATGTATCAGCTTAATTTATTTTAATAACACCTGTGCTTACTTCTCGGCCGCCTCTTTTTTAGATTGCTCACCCATCAGACTTACTGACTAATGATCTATGAAGATGTCTCCTTCTTCTCCTGTCTTTATTTCTATTCTCATCTCTGTGGGCAGTTGGTGTTAAGTTAAAATGACCTTGTTACATTGTGATGCAATATGTTATTCCATTTGGAAAGATATTTCATTTACGCTACTATAGTTGCAGCTTGAACTCGCGTTGGTATTAAAAAATATTTCGAAGGTATTAACCTCTTAACCGGCGCCCCATTTTTGAGAATTCTTTGAAAACGATATACCCAAATGAAAATGTCTGCAGCTCTTAAACCCTATGGTCTATATTCATAAATCTGGTCTTATTTTAAACTAGACACTTGAAATGTTGTTACCCAAGAGTCATAATAACTCAAAGTAATATGGGAACAGAGTAATATACATGTAAGTGACACATGTAAGTGAAAAATATGAGAATTTAATGTTAAGAGCCTGAAAATAACTTAAATATAAAACTGAATGTGTAATCATGTCATGATTCAAATATGAGGATGATTCTCTCAGTAATGTTGCTTCTGTAAGCTTTTATGTCAAGTAAAGTCTAGGCGTCCTTTCAAAAAGGCCATTTATTTCAGAACATTTGCAATGGTAAAGAGTAGTTTTTCATTCAAATAAATCTGCAATAAACTGCAATAAACTGCTAATTATAATGGATAAACAGTTACTGGAAAAACTAAAGCAACTATTTACAGAGATTACAAAGTGTAAAAAACTCATTTATCTGATAAGAGTGTCAGTCAGAGTCTGCGCGCTCCACTGCAGTTTCTGCCCTAAACACTAGCAGGCGCCATAAGAAATGCGTGCCGGTGTTATGAAAGTGTAAGCACTAATAGTATTCACCAAATCCTACTTACGTAAACTGCGCAAGATCTAAGTCCATCAATCAAACCTTTGTTGGAAAGGCATTGGCTTGGCACCGAGTGCCTTTATCCAACGAAAACCATGGGCGCAATGATTGACAGCTCACCAAGCCTGTAAGGTGCTTCCTCTATATGATGCATCACAGGAGAGTCTCTGATTGAAGGAGAAAAACGAGGGAGGATTCATTTCACGTGGAAGAGACTATTCTAGCAGGGGGAGTTTGCCAGAAACGGATTAGAATCGATATTTCATTGAAAATGGACATGATTGATTACGCTAACTCAAAACTCCCTTGCAAACAACGGAGGATGTTTTGTTTTTTTCCTATTTTTTCGTTGTTTTGGATTAAAAAGTGGGATGCATTTTGAAGAGTGGACCCTTACACAGATGTATGCGGGTGTTTATTGGATTCGTCCGATCTGATCTGAACGGCAGGAGATGAAAGATGAGTACTGCTAATATTATGCTAAAGTTTACATGGCCGGTCCTTTAGCATTGCATTTAACCCTTTCTTCTCTGGTGTATTTATTGCAAAATCAAGATCAGAACATGAATCTTGAGTGTTTTAGCTTTCAAATGATGCATAGTTTGTGATAGTTGATTGAATATTTTGTATAAAATAAAAGTAAAGACACGCCCACTTCCGTCAACCTCCCCGCCCACGAACCGGTGCGGGTTAAGAAGTTAAAAAAGGTAGTAAAAGGTATTAAATTCAACTTAAGAAGTTCTGTATATACCCTGTAATATAAATCCAATCTTCAATTATTGCGCTAGCCTATGCACATTTAATGGAGTTCACGTCAACGAAAGCAACAGATATGAGCTGCATTATAGGCTATTCATCAGCTCATTTCAAGATCAAAGACCGCAATATCAGAACAAGTGACCTAAGCACTGTAAGAGCATTAGTCTCATTTGTTTTAATGAAGATGATTGTGTTTTTGAGCATCTAAGACGTTCGGCAGTTTGCCTGTTGGCTTGCTTTAGGCCTACTCATTTGCGGCGATACTCTAAACACTGTGAGCCGTCTTGACAGTCGTGGTGTCATGGTCTCATGTTGTTTCCACCAGCGCTGCACACCTCATTGTTTCTTTTAATTAATGAATGTCTAAAATATAACATGAAGGAAAAAGCTTGCGTTTGAGGTATGACGTGAATATTGGCCCGAAGCCCGGCCCCAGGGGCAGAAATAGGGGCTCTTAGTCTGTTCTATAACTGAACCGAATTATTTTTACTAGCTACTATAATATATCAACTGGGACGTAACAGATCTGTGTGTTTTGTATCACTAGTTCATTGCCCGTTCGCGGAGCATATAGTGCCCGTGTGAGGCGCGCCGCTTCTCCAGATTCCAGCCTTTATTAGAGAGAAGGATATGTTCAGCTCCTTCCCTCCGAAGCTTTGAATATTCGATGTTGATTACTACCAAAGCTTCGAAGCTTGAAAAAAATGGTATTCGGACCAGCCCTACAGTTGTCTTCATTTAAAATGGCGAGATTAAATTATATTACCAGTGCTGATGCCGCTCTTGCGTTGCGGTCTTTGATCTTGAAATTAGCTGAAAACAAAAGTTAAAGAATGACATGCATTCATTGCGTTTTACAGTGAAATGAGTTCTGCGTCTTTATTAACCCTCTTGAGTCGGCGGTCGCGCCGGCTCGATCGGCTCTTTTTCTTATCAGTGCCAAAGAGACTGAAATAACTGTTGTTTTTTTATCATTCAGGCAAGTGTTATACATAATTTTAATCTGTTAAATTTCTATTTTTTTTGTGTACAGTCACAATAAAAACAACATGTTTTGCTTTTTGCAAAACAAAGAAAACACACATGATATGCGATCTGCAGCCTCTCTGTCAAAGACGTTCATTCAGATAGTCTTCAGAAAAGGAACTCTAGCTTAGTGAATACTTGTCTCACAAACATGAGACATATGTCTAAAGAAACGCTGAAATGTCAGGTTTTACACAATGTAAACCAAATCGAAAACAAATATTCTGTGTTTATGTAATCTGGTTGAAAAGCGATACATGTCGGTCACCCGCGATTCACTTCATTATCCGCTAATGCGGCCACGCCCACGGATCGCGCGCTCTATTGAGATTCAAATACTGACGATCCCCGCATCAACGCCCACATCAACTCATACAAACACATCTAGTGAAGCGTTGTAACGTTACTTCAGCTACATCGTTTTGAGAAGCGTTTGAGCAGTAATCCTGGATTTATTCTCCTCATGCAAAGCTGTTCATTTATGAAAGCAAAGGACTCCGCCACTGATGGTCAGTTCATTCTCTTAGCATCTGTGAATATTAAATGCAAAAAGACTGTTTAAATATTAATCCTGTTGCAACATTAAATGTCATACACGCAAGACTGTTTAGACAAGATTTATTTGGCTTGTTTTGGACAGATTATAATGTGTTTATTGTAAAAGAGCCTAGTGTCACATCAATAAAGCGTTTATTCGCAAATGTCTGCTCATATGCTATAAATATAGTACCAGTCAAACGTATTTTGCTTCATATTGATCTTTAAACATATTAGCCTAATGGTATTTTTTAAATTTAATATCAAAGTTTGTCTGAAATGTTTCTGGAGTTTTGTTTTGTAGAGTTATTTTTTTGTTTTGTAGAAAGAGAATTGCTTTCTTTAAAGTGAATTTCGTTTTTTATAAATTGTATCTTAATTTTTATTATTTATTTATTTATTTTTTAGCATGAGACTACTTTTAAAAACAAAAAATAGTACAAAAAAGTAGAAAAAAATGCTCCTTAGTCATTTTTGTCTTGTTTCTAGTCTAATTATTTAAACATTCTTAAATCAAGATATATTTACTAGATAAGTACATTTTTCAACTAAATAAGAAGAGCATTTTTTTGCTCTGTCACACACCTGAAACTCATTCATTATGCCACTCATTAATGCAGGCTATTATGTTCTATTGTGCTCTCAGGTGATACTCATCATTATCATTATTCATTAGATATCACGCCTCCTCACATACTGGCTTTGTGAAGAAAAACTGTCTTACAAATTTTAAATCAGTGTATTTTTTTATGTGAATGAGTAGGCTCAATGATTCTCACATCAGTTTGAAGCAAAAACCCAATGAAAATACACCATGGAGTCAAAAGGCTTGTGAACACATATCTATTGTGTGTTTTGAGGCCTTAATTTTAAAACAAATGTTTTAGTTTTTTCAAAAATACAAGCATGTACATACATGTTGCTTAGATATTATGGTAGCCCAGTTTGTGCTGAATACAGTGTAATTACACTTTTGCCATTAATATATTTATAAGCAACTGGAAAAAACACAGATGTAAGAGCATGTCAACTTCTAAAGGGCCCCAAAACAGCTCATACTCCAAAGGGTTAAAATCAACACATTAATGATTTATCTGTTATCCATCTGTAATTTTTGGAATGTTACTTTTTATTAGGCCTACTTTATTCCATGGATAATCTTGCATACTACGAGTCCTTGCACAAAAATTGTCTTTCTGCAACATGACTGTGTGTAGTTCAATGGACTAAACGAAGCTTTGAGGAGCCCTATTATTATTATTATTATTATTATATATATTTTTTATTATTATTATTCATTTATTTTTATTTTTATGCGCAGCTTGTCAGTGAAGCACGGCTCTGTAATCAGCAGTAAATGCTGGTCCATATTAAAGCCAGAGTGCGCTCTTGCGCAGAAACTCCAAATATGCCTTCCTGATAACTTCCTGCTGCCAGTTGGTGGTGCTATAACTTTGACTGAATATTGGCATGTAGATGTCTTCAGGCCAGGACTCATATGAAACATGTGAGGTTTGGGGCAGATCGGACATTGTATGCTCGAGTTAAATCAAAACATGACACAGGAAGTTGTTGTGACTCCCAGGGACTTTTTTGTAGTTATTGGGCAGTAGAATGCGTCTACCGAATTTTCATACTCATACATGAAACGTATTGTGAATGGTGCTTAATTGAAATTTTGTAGGTGGCGCTATTGAACCATTTTGCCATGCTTAATTATGAAACCCATATCAGACGTAAATTTTCATCACTTCACATGCGTGTGCAAAGTTTAATGAGTTTTCGAGTATGTTTAGGCCCTCAAAAATGTGATTCATTTGGGAGAAGAAGAATGATGGGCTGAGCAATTGACCGTTCGCAAAGACCTGCCCCCTTTAGTTACTGTTGCTATGTAACAAGCCGCGCTCTCACACCACCACACTCATCATGTTCTCACAAGTCACTCGTAAAAAACAACGCATTGATCGCAGAGCAAAGAGGATACTGACAACGCACTGACAGACAAGACAGAGCAGATTACTTTTAATATGAAACAAAGTCTCAACTCTAACATTTTGTCATTTTTTTGAGAAATGTAAACCATAAATACAGTTTTGTGTCTCCTTTGAGGTGTGGTGACAGATAGCTGTAGCGCCTCAGTTAAAGCTGCTCGTGAACCGATCATCTCTTCCTTCTAGTTCATTTATAGTATCAAATAAACATGAATGAACTTCAGAAGGAATGTTGTTTCAAAGATGGCGCTACTTTTTGTCAAAAGATTGCGCTACTGAGCCCCTCTACCATGCCCGTTTTTAAGCCTTTGCCTATATCTACTGGACATCATGTCTGATGTGTTTGTCGAGTTTTATGTAATTTGAAGCATTGTAAGTCTCAAAAGCATCGAAAAAGAATATTATAGTTTGATGTGTTGCCATGGCAACAATATTTACAATATCAAGAAATGCTTACCAGGTTTACATCTGCTATGTTTTTACATCATACTGATGAAGTTTGAAGTAAGTCGGGTAAAAATATGATTTCAAAGCATTTTGAAAATTAGACGCTTCCTGCTGCAAGTTGGTGGCGCTATAACTTTGACTCACAATGGTCACATCCATGTGACCGGCCTCTTACAACGAACACACAGCTGGGGCCGGTTGCATAAACTGCTTAGACTAGTCTTAAAAGTTAGTCATCTATTTTTTTCTTCAAGACTGTTCTTAACTTTTTAAAGTCAGTTACATAAGTTAGATTGGTCTAATTTGAATCAGAAAAGTTAGACTGATTACCTCTTGACTAATTGCTAGTGTGTCAAATTAATTCTTAAGACACAGTCTAAACATAATGGCTAAGTTTATGCAACTGGCCCCAGAAGTTTTGATCAAAATCAGTCAATGTTTGCAGAATTTATAACACTTCCTGTTTCCATTTTCTCGCCATAAATTTGTCTCCTCGCCTCGGCCAAACCATTCGAGATATCAAAAATCTGCTCGCAATTTAGATAAATAGATGAGATCTATTTGTGTACCGAGTTTCATACATGTACGTGCAAGTGTGTTTGATATATAGATCAAGTTTTCAGACCCCCCTTAAGGGGGCACTGTCGAGCCCCCCTGCCACGCCCGGGTACCAGCTTTGGTCCTGATGGCCGCAGATTCCGATGTGTGTGCAACGTTTCAACAGTTTTCAAGCATGGCAAGTGCCCGAGAAGTCGAAAAAATGAAATTGTCCTTAGAAGAACAATAGGGCCTTTGCCCTTTCAGGGCTTGGGCCCTAAAAATGGGGCCGGATTAGAATAGACACACACAGAAGAGCCTGGAACCGAGCAAAGGAGACCGAGGCTTACCAATGGCAGGTGAGCAAGTTTAGTGAGCACCAAGCTCCTATATCAAAATCTTACCACCTTGTGCACAGGTCTCATCACACACACACACACACACACACACACACACACACACACACACACACACACACACACACACACACACACACACACACACACACACACACACACACACACACACACACACACACACACACACACACACACACACGTTGGGTCAGACACAAAACGCACTGCACTCTGTGACAAAATCCCACCACCGCACACGAGGGCCTACTAGCGGCCTGCCCTGAAGCCTCGGCTCCTGCAGCAAAAGACAAAATTAATCCAAGCAGTTTTCAAAATAAACAATATAAATAATACTGTTTAACTTAGATGAGCTGAAAAGGTGTAACAAAACGCAGTAACACAAAAGAAAAGAAAACACCACCTCCTATGAGGTTCAAACTCAAAACACCAAAATTGGAGGTGGATAATTACAGCACTTTCACATAAACATACAAATACCAAACATACAAACTAGAAACCAAATCAAAATAACAGATAAAGTAAATGCTGACTAAACAGCAACTTTAAACAAAGCCAAGAGAAATGAAGCAAAAACTCAAAAAGCAGTTTAGTAAACAACAGAAACACACATAAAACAAACAAATTAAAGAACAAATTTAACCAAACAAAATAATGTATAATGTAGTGTAACTGAAAACAGACAAAACAAATATGCAGGAAGCCGATGCATAAAAAATACAGATTGGAAAACAATTATAGGAAAACAACAAATCAAAACATGCTGAAGAGCAGGTTTAATGCTAGACGCATAAACCAAGCGAACTCGCGCTGAAGAGCAGACTCAGCACCAAACAGGCAGACCAAGCGAGCTCGCGCTGGAGAGTAGGTTTAGCACAAGACGCGTAGATCAAGCGAACTCCCGCTGGAGAGTAATTTATAGTCACCGGGGAAACCAGTGCTGACAAAGCAGCAGCATCAAACGATGTTGCCTCACAGGCTTTACTGAACACAATGGATCACAACTAGTTCTCCTAACATGAATTAAAGCGTACAATTACTTAACACATAAATGGATATGCGTGAATAGCGGCCAATACACATACCTTCATGTTGCTATAGTTGCGAGTCCGATCGTGCACACAAAAAAACGTCAGGCCAATAAGGCACGGGAATATAGCGGAAGAATGTTGAACAAGGCAGCCACCAACAACCCACAACCGATTGTCCGAAAGGACGCTATAAATGAAATAATTTAGCGAGTGACCTCTAGCCACACATCTCAATATTACTAAGAGGCCCAACAACACATACCTTACCGCTTTTCTAGGCAGTGCTGGTGCTAGTTCGGAGCCAGAGCCTAGTTTCAAATCGGTTCTTTGTGTTTCCACACCCAAAGCACCAGCTCCGAGCCATGAAAAGTGGTTCTTAAGTAGCACTAAAACATTGCCTTGGCTAGAAGTAAGAACCGATTACATCAGGCGCTGGGGGCCGGGTTACCGTGACCAACAAGACCGACACAAACTTGTAACCGCCATTTTTTTAAATAGCAGTTAATGGAGCCAACACCTGCTGCTCGTTTGTAATCTCCCGTCTATACAAATTACGGCAAGCTGCATGAATGCGTTGGATTCGCTGTGTTTTGATGCCGATGTAGGATCGTAAAGCCATGTGCATCAATAGTAACGCAACGTTTCCCATTGTTGATGGAAGGCTTGTTCGAGATGCAGCGGTGCTGGGCAGACCGATCGCCGTATGACAAGTCCAACGAGAGCATATGACTCCTTATGCTTTTGATTCACTCATGCGGTGTTTTGATAGCATACGTGGATCGGTTTGCGCAGCACCGATGCATCTCGAGCCTGGTGTGTGTTTCCCGCTGCCTCGCTAATGTTGCTGAGAAAGATGAGACGTTTACAGTGATGTAAGACCTGGCTCTGTTGTGGCTCTCAGCATATGGAAAAGCAAACGGTTCTTAGAAGGCTCCTCAGTCGATACCAACTATGAGCTGGGACTAGCACTGGCTCTGAACTAGCACCCGGCTCATTCTGGTGGAAAAGGGGTACCTGAGAGCGAAAGGCGGGCGAAACCGCAAAGGGCGGTCCACGGGCAGTGACACACTAACGGTGTTCTGACACACGTGCAGTGCCTTAAAGTCCCCGTTTATACACCCACTACATGGTATGCGTTTGGAAAACACACATACAAGTTTTTAATTAAAAATTAAATTAAATTACTTAAAATTTAATTAAAATTTAACTCAAAATCAAACAACATAATTGCGCACATTTATCTAGGTTAGAACATTAGAGAAAGCGGCTAAGTAAAATTGCAACTACTTGCATGTTTTCAATAAGACATTATCATTTGTCCCTCACGGACTGCGCAACTTCGCCACTTCCTGTGGACTTTATTTTTTTCTGCGACTAACTGACTAATACAATTTTGTTAGATTAAGCCTCTTTTTGTTGAATATTGGAGGGCAGCCCTAGTATTTCACTCATCTAAAATCTAAAATGTGTTTACAGACAGATTTTTCTGATGTCTGTTTTAGGAAAATCTAAACAGATTGTTCAATATATTGGTATTGAATACATTCAATGAGAATTTATTTTTAAGTTTTGACTGAAAATGTCATGTCATAAAGTTGGAGTTGCTCACGTCCATTTTTTTTCTGCATCCATTTTGAAAGCCAATTGTTTCGCCTACGTTGTTACCAAAGCAATCCATGCAGATAGGTTGGTTATGTCTGTGGCACACCTTATTTGATCACTTGTAATTTGTAGTGCTGGCAGTCTGCGTGAAAAGATATATAATTTGAGGAAAATCTGATTTGCTTGCAGTCTGAACATAGCCTTATTCTTAGAAACATGCATTTTCAGTCAATATAGATGTTATCTATAGTCTTCCTAGAAAACAAACAAACAAACTATAAGCATATCCTTGGAACTTTATGTGAATTGTTGTAACGTCAGGGTTCCCGCGGGGTCTTAAAAAGTCTTAAAATTTCGTCAATTTCAAAATCTAAATTTTAGGCCTTAAAAAGTCTTAAATTCTCTGAAGTATTGAGTTCTAGGTCTTAAATCGTTTTAAACCGGTCTTAAATTATCCTACGTCCATGTACGCTACTTGTAATGCTCATTGAAATGCTTCCGCAGCTTTTGTGTGTTTGTGTGTGTGTTTATTCCGGGCTGTTGTAGTTCTTTCTTTCGCTAGTCCTACTATAGTTCGCTGTATTACAACTACAAATGAGTAGCCTGACGTTGTCATACTCAATTGACCTATCGGTAAGCCCCGCCCCCCCTTAGAGACTGTTGCTAACTAGGACAAACAAACGGCGTTGCTAACAGTCTTACAATGACAGCTGTCAGTGTGAACACCTTATCCCAAGTTGTTTTTGGACACAGAATGTGAGTTGAACAAACAAAGCAGAAGTGCGCATTAACGTCTCATTCACAAACTCTCTCTCTCCGTTGCATTATCATTAACATACACAGCAAATTATACAAAAACACTCATACAACTACTAACAGTAAACAACAGCCTTTTCAGGGGTGCTAATAAACTGTAAACTTTGTATCTGAAAACAACTCCGAGAAACTGCGAGTGCAAGCTCTCCCTTTCACTATCCGTAGACTATAATACCCATCAAAATAGGAGTCCTCCTTAGTAAGACAGATAATGTAGACCTTTAAACCTATCTAAACTCACAGAAATATCAAAAATATATAAAAAAATTCTGTGGCACAGAAGGACCACCTCTCGTCAAGGAGCATTCAAGTGGGACATAAATATATAAAAGATTTTAAAATAAATGTGGGAGATTAATTTGGAAGCTAGGATTTACAGATCACAATGCAAACGGGAGAAGCCTCGTGTTACAGTCGTCACGATCGCTACAATGTACATCAACACTGTTCATGTACCGCAGGGTAAGATTAAATTAATGTACATTTTAACCAGTTTAATATGGAGAGGTTGAAATGCAGACCTTCGTTTATGTGTTTTTGACCTACACTGTTAACATTACATGACGTTAGAACAGTTAGTAATGTTAGCAGGGAATCACTAACTTAATCGTAACTTAATGAGAGTGTGACCACCAGAAAATCCTCTCAGGATACCTGGAATCAGTGTTCAGTGATTCAGTGTACCCCAGGCACATCGTTTTGCCATTTTTGTAGCATAAACACCATCAAACCACTGAGAGCTTCGGATTTTCCAATGCATCTCTATGGCGCTGAAACCTAAAGATGTCCGAGTTCCGGTCCCAGCGCAACTGATACTCAACTGCCATTGGCTCATCTGCGTTCGAGGGGCGGGGCTTACCGATAGGTAAATTCTAGTCAAGTCAACTTTATTTATATAGCGCTTTTAACAATGCAGATTGTTTCAAAGCAGCTTTACAGTGTTAAACAGGAAAATAATGCAGCATAATTTTATTCAGCCGTCTAGCCATTTTGGAGAAAAACAGTAATGTCATCAGTTCATTTCAATTATCATACAGTGACAGTGTGGGCTTTAGATCAGTAATTTAGTTTATATGGTTAATTTAGTTTAATAATTAGATTTATATCGATATTTAGTTGAAAAATGTTGTGTCCCCAACTGAGCACGCCAAGCCAGAGGCAACAGTGGCAAGGAAACCAAAACCCCATCAGGTGACCTAATGGAGAAAAATAAACCTTGGGAGAAACCAGGCTCAGTCGTGGGTGCCAGTTCTCCTCTGGCCAATTAACAAACAGCGTATGATTATTATTCTGTAAACTTTATAGGTCAGAGGTCATAATAGATCGGAATATTCGAAAGATCGGAGGCAACACGCCGGGGACGGGTTTATTGAGGATGACATATCGATTTAAGCAGGGCTTAAAAACGGATAAAATATCAATCGGTTCACTCCGAGCAGAATCGATATTTTAACGTTTCCGTTTTTGCGTTCCTCATTAAACATTACTGTTCCGAAAACGGTTTGATTTGAAAAAATAACGGTTAATAACGGTATTTTAATTTAGCCTATACTTTAAACAAATATGTATAAATAAAGACTTATTTTCACTCAATTATATAATATAACACATGATAATTGAACTTGAATATTTATTTCATAACATTTTTAAAACCACAACAGAAATACATGCATTAATTACAAAGTATAAACAGCGGGACAAATATTGACCTGTTTTAATGGAGCGGAAAGTGGCCCTCTATATGCCTATTCTTTTCAGAAGAGTGATAACATTCTTTGTACATAACTTTTTTTTCAACACGACTTGTTTTAAAAATTGCATGAATAAAGAATAAATAAACTGGATAACCGTTGCTCTTTTAATGCACCGTCAACTGGTAATTTCAAAGCAAACACTGCTCAACACGTGCTTGCATCACATAATCAAACTCAGTCAGCTAATAAAGCTTGATCATTTAATGCAATCTAACATACCATTTAATACGAAGGATCAACCGTCTATGTAGAAAACATTGACCTGTATTGGCAATCTGAAAGACTATAGGAAAAATGTTTGATAGATGCTAGTAACCTACATGGATAGGCTTAAACGAAATCCACAAACTAGCCTAAATCAGACTATTTGAGCTTAAAGTCTGTACTACTTATTTAAACGTTCGAAAATAATGTCCTCCAATACCTGCGCTTTCATTGTAGACCTCAGTGGGGAAAGAAATGTACTTGAGGCATGTAAATGCGCGCTCTACTGACTTGCGTACCGGTAGATTCATAGATGGCATTTCACTCAAGCTTGATCCGTCAACGTCACATGCTGTACTACTCTATTCATGATTGGTCACTGCCAAATTAAAATATTAAAGAGAACGATAAAATAACGTTATTAACCGGTTAATGGTCATTTCAAATGAACGTTTCTATTCAGAACGATTCAAATTGATTTTGATTTCGTTTTCGGTCCTCTTAATTTCGTTCGTTTCCGGTTTTCGTTTTCGTTCCTTGAACCGGTTCAGAGCCCTGGATTTAAGTATTATTAAATTGTAATATTCGAACAATCAGAGTCATCACGCCGGAGACGGATTTATTGAGGATGCCGTGTCGACGATGCAATTTCAGGGGGAGTCTAATTGACACGGTCTCTGCAGACACTTCAGGGTCCTGCGTTGGTCATGTCTGGGCGCAGGTCCACCATCTGATCTGGATACGGCCCGGATCCGGCTGACTGCAGTAAACCTCGGTATAAAACAGAGAGGACTATCATTAGCGTAGATGCCATTCTTTTGATGATGTAACGAGTACATCAGGTGTTATGGGAAGTGTTCCCGGTTCCGGCTGACCTAGTTAATGTAGCCTAACAATCATTTAATTGAAAAAGTGTTTTATGTGTATGCCATAGTAAAGAGATGTGTTTTTAGTCTAGATTTAAACTGACAGTGTGTCTGCTTCCCGTACAATGTAAGGAAGACTGTTCCAGAGTTTAGGTGCTAAATAGGAAAAGGATCGACCACCTGCAGTTAATTTGGATATTCTAGGTATTCTCAACTGGCCAGAATTTTGAGACTGCAGTAGACGTGATGGAGTATAATATGTTAAGAGCTCGTTCAAGTACTGGGGAGCTAAACCATTTAGTGCTTTGTAAGTAATAAGCAAGATTTTAAAATGTATGCAATGTTTAATAGGCAGCCAGTGCAGTGTTGCCAGAACTGGGCTAATATGGTCATACTTCCTGGTTCTAGTAAGAACTCGAGCTGCTGCGTTTTGGACCAGCTGGAGTTTATTTATTAAGCGAGCAGGGCAACCACCCAGTAGAGCATTACAATAATCTAACCTTGAGGTCATGAACGCATGAACTAACTGTTCAGCATTTTGCATTGAGAGCGTTTGCCGTAGTTTAGATATATTTTTAAGATGGTAGAATGTAGTTTTACAGATGCTAGAAACGTGGCTTTCAAACGAAAGATTGGTATCAAAGAGCACACCCAGGTTCCTCACTGACGACGAGGACTTGACAGAGCAGCCATCAAGTGTTAGACAGTATTCTAGGTTACTACTTGTGGAGCTGGAGTAAATCATTTGTAACTCTGAGAGCAGTCTCAGTACTATGATATGGTCTAAATCCTGACCGGAAATTCTCACAGATACCATTTCTTTCTAAAAAGGAACATAATTGTGAAGACACTGCCTTTTCCAGTATTTTTGACAGAAAGGGTAGATTTGAGATTGGTCTATAATTGACTAATTCTGTAGGATCAAGTTGCGGTTTTTTAATAAGTGGTTTAATAATAGCCAACTTAAAAGTTTTCGGTACATATCCTAATGACAAAGATGAATGAATGATATTAAGAAGAGGATCTATGACCTCTGTTAGCATCTCTTTTAATAGCCTAGTCGGTATAGGGTCGAGCATACATGTTGATTTTGATGATTTAACGAGTTTAACCAATTCTTCTTCTCCTATAGCAGTGAATGAGTGTAATTTTTCCTCAGTGACACCACAATGCTCTGTCTGATGGGATACTGTAGTAGACGGCTGCACGGTTAAAATTTTCTTCCTAATATTATCAATCTTACATGTAAAGAAGTTCATAAAGTCATTACTGCTGTGCTGTTTACAAACATCAGAAGTTGAAGCTTTATTTTTGGTTAATTTAGCCACTGTATCGAATAAAAACCTTGGGTTGTGTTTGTTTTCTTCCAAGAGAGTTGAGAAATAAGCAGATCTAGCAGTTTTTACGGCCTTTCTGTATGCGATCATGTGCTCTTTCCACGAATTACGAAAGACCTGTAGTTTTTTCTTCGCTCCATTTTTCTGGCTGCTGTTTTAAGGACTCGAGTGTGCTCGTTGTACCACGGCGTTGGACTATTTTCTTTAATCTTCTTTAAGCGCTGGGGAGCAACTGTGTCTAAAGTACTGGATAAGAGAGAGTCAATAGTTTCTGTTGCAACATCGAGTTCTTCTAAGCTATCTGGGATGCTGAGGAGATGATACTGATAAGGAAGATTATTTAAAAAGCAATCTTTAGTGGCGGCAGTGATTGTCCTGCCATTTTTGAAGTGAGGGGACGGCTTTGCAGCCTTAGCTAAATTAAGTATACATGATACTAGGTAATGATCTGAGATGTCATCACTCTGCTGCAGAATTTCAACGGTATCAACATTTATTCCATGTGACAATATTAGGTCTAAAGTATGATTATGGCGATGAGTGGGTCCTGACTCGTGTTGCCTAACTCCAATAGAGTTTAGAATGTCTTTAAATGCTAATCCCAATGCATCTTTTTCGTTGTCTACATGGATATTAAAATCACCAACAATTAATACTTTATCTACGGCCAGTACTAACTCTAATAGAAAATCAGCAAATTCTTTGATAAAGTCTGTATTATGCCCTGGTGGCCTGTATACAGTAGCTAACACAAATGTTAAACGGGGTTTATCATGTACACTACATAACGTTACATAAAGCACCAAAACTTCGAAGGAATTATATTTGAAACTAGACTTCTGAGTAATACTGAAGATATTATTATAAATTACAGCAACCCCTCCCCCTTTACATTTCAGACGCGGCTCATGTTTATAACAATAATCTTGGGGGGTGGACTCATTTAAAGTAATGTAGTAGTCAGGTTTTAGCCAGGTTTCTGTCAAACACAGCACATCTAAATTATTATCTGTAATGATATCATTAACAATAAGCACTTTTGGGGAAAGGGATCGAATATTCAGCAACCCAAGCTTTATCAATTGTTAATGTGTATTATATCTGTTGTTTATTTGTTGGACCTCAATTCAATTTTTACTGTTGAATGGTTTTGATGTTTTTTTGTATTTTCTAATTCGGGGAACAGACACAGTCTCTATATGATAATATCTAGGTGAAAGTAGGGATGGGAATTTTTGTCAATTTCTCATTTCGATCATCGATAGGTCTCAAAAACGAGTACTCAAGTACTCGGGGGCGGGGCATGTGCAGGGGGCGGGGCATGTCCGTCATTGATATAATGAAAATACTGTTATGAAAATGGTTGTTGACAAATACAAACGTGACATGAAAACGGGTATATGAAAACATGAACATATAAAGCAAAAAATAACTGCTAGATTATGATGCATAAATGTCTTTGAAAAAGAAACCTCTTTATAAAATGACCGTCTCAAATAACCAAGTCAATAATATCGAGCATTGCCTTTGAGCTGAAACTGTGAAATAACACCACCCTGCAGAGCTTGCTAGCTGGTTAATTAACTCAACCAAACGCACCATATATTAATATGAAGATTATGAACCTATTACGACATAAATCAACACAAAAGGACGTGAATGCGCACGTGAACTTCAGCGTGCTAGATTTTACAGGCTATGGTTTGAAACGGAACATTTTGAATGCGCTCTTCCCTACAACGCTGATACACGGACAACGAAAGCACACAGAAACAACATTTTATTAAAATAGTGTTCTCATTATAATGCTTTGACAGATTGAATCTGCACATCATGCACTTCATTTTATTATTCATGATCGAAGTGTTTACAGACATCACTGCGCGTTTTCGAACTCATAACGAAAAACAACTTTAAATAAACTAGGTCTACTGTTAAAAAATATGAGAAAAGTATAGCACTGCTGCATTACTAATATCAATGATTCTGAGAAATAAATAGCCTATATGTAAAAAGAATATGACCGTCTAACCATAATGTCGAGCATTAATGCATTTGAGCTGAAACTGAAGAGAATGAACGTCAGCCGGTATAACGGCAGCGCTTTTCTAGCTTATTAAGCTCAACCAAACGCTTCTTATATTAGATTAATCAGATATAGACAACATAAAAGTAATCTTACAACGTGCATCTGCAGAAAAGGACGCAAATGCGCACATGAACTTGACGCGTTAGTCTGAGTGTTCTCGCTAGTTTCTCTGTGGATCAGCTGATACACGGGAAACTAAGCACAGAGAATTTACAGCATTGTATTTCCATCGTGTTCTCATTATAATGCTATGTACATGACAGATTGGCACATATTGCATTAACCATTCAATGATCACAGTGATTACAGACATCACTGCAGTGCACGCCTCAGTTTCACTTTATTTCGCCGCGGTCTGTAGGCGTGCTGTATAACGCTAACCAATCAGACCTTCGGTACCGCGCAAAATGACGCAATAACCAATAAAAAAAGAGACAAATATTTTTTTAAAGTCAGGGCGATCATCGCTCTCATGATCGATGATCGCTGTCACGTTCGAGTACTGGATTACTCGACCACTGTTGCCCATCCCTATGTGAAAGAGTCTCTATGTGCTGGGATTTATCTGACTCCGGTGACGTGAGACAGCTAGCAGACGGTCGGTTTAGCCAGTCTGCTTCCTGACCTGGGCCCTAGTAAGTCAAGGGTTTAGCTCTAAGACTATGTGCCAAATTACTAGAGAGAAGAGCAGAACCACCCCAGGAGGGATGGATGCCATCCTTCTTCAACAGGTCAGGTCTGCCCCAAAAACTTTTCCAATTGTCTATGAACCCTATGTTATTTTGCGGACACCACTTAGACAACCAGCCATTGAGTGATGATAGTCTGCTAACTATCTCATCACTCCTTTTTTCAGGGAGCGGTCCAGAACAATAAACAGCCTCTGACATCGTACTAGCGAGTTCACACACCTCTTTAATGTTAATTTTGGTGATCTCCGACTGGCGAAGTCGAACATCATTAGTGCCGATGTGAATAATAATCTTAGAGAATTTATGATTAGCTCTTGCCAGCACTTTTAAATTTGATTTGATGTCAGGCACTCTGGCTCCCGGTAAACATGTGACTATGGTGGCTGGTGTCTCTATTTTCACGTTCCATGTAATAGAATCGCCAATGACTAGGGCACTTTCAACCGGATACTCAGTGGGTGCTTCACTGAGAGGGGAGAACCTGTTTGATGTTCTAACCAGAACGGAAAAGTGTTTTTTTTTATTTTTTTTTTATCTGCGACTATGCCGTCTCACTTTACCCAGTTTCCCTGCTGCGGGGGCCCTGCAGCCGGAACCGAAGAATGTACAGAGTTCACTAAGCTATTCGCATCCAAATCAGTATCTAAAGCTGTTACATCCTCATTACTCTCAGATAAAGTATGGATGCGTGTTTCTAATTCTGAAATCTTCTCCGTCAGCCTAACTATCTACTTACATTTATCACATGTGAAGCCCTGTTCGCCAGCGGAGAAGCCTATACTGAACATGCAGCATGCCGTGCAAGTGACAATGACAGGAGATGACAGGACTTACCGTGTTTGTTGATTAATCCAATTTACCACAATTGTTTGCTGGACACTATTTACTAATCCAACTAATGAAAACAGGAGACCCGGGTGCAGAGATAACAAGCTAACAGGCTAGCGAAATGCTAACGTGTGATGGTGATTTAGATTAAAAGCTAGCGATGTCAAATTTAACCTGATAGGCATATTTAAACAATGTATGGTGATGAATAAGTTATATTTAGCAGTAGAACGAAGAAGATATATCAAAATAGAGATTCAAACGCAAGCAAGGCTGTACAGAGCGACAGACTGGCAGAAGGCAAACAGGAGACAGGAGCAATCGATCAGGAGCAATCGATCTGGAGCCAGGAGCAATCGATCAGGAGCAAAACACTCAAGCGGAGAAACTTCTGGAAAGGATCAAGAGACAATTTGAGTCTGATACTGCTCCGTTGGGCTGTGATTATGGGGCGTGTTTCACCCGAACCAGGAAAGACCTCAATTGGATAGACCTACAACCAATCAGAGCAACCGATCGACGCATTAGTTGTCAAATGTCAACAGAACTCAACTGCACTGTGTTGCCAAGTCTGCGGTTTTGCCGCGGGATGTTTTTCCGTGTCTATGGGTTGAAGCGACCCCAATTATGTGATATTTAGACCCAGGAACCCAGGCAACCCTGCCAAAAAAACATATTTTACCCCCCAAACGCCATTTTTTTCCCTGCGGAAAGCTATTGGGCTTGTTTTGGGCTAGTTTTGAGTAGCAATTGGGCGGTTTTTGTTGTGAAAACTTGGCAACCCTGTGAACGCACGCTGGAAGAAGTGAGTGTAAACAATGTTTGCTGGTGTTGTAAAAAAGAATATAAGGATACACGGGGTACTTACCAACACGATCATTTCTGAGAGAAATAGTAAAGGTGAATGCACATACGAACAAGTTTTCTGTTTAGGATTAGAACAAATTCAACCCAAGCGCTCTTTGGTGACGTGGATGCTTACGTTACTGTTGATCATCTGTCCATTGTTGTGAATTTCCTTTTCCTCGTTTGAAGAAGAGACCAGGAGACTTGGATATCTTTCAAGCAGACATTTACTTTTTATTGAGACGCGTGCTGTTCTTCGCTGAGGTCATCAACAAGTCTAACTAAAGAAGTTGTACATTGTATTTTATCTACATTTTTGGGGGAGGGATTATACAGCAGGGGAGGAGGCATTCAAACAAAGGAATGCTAATGTTGTATAGGTAATTGTATTGGCAAAAGGACACACCTCAGACATAACGGTGTCACCCGTCCAGATTCAATCAGCATAAGTGTCATTCAAATGCATAGATGACAATTCAATCACTCAGGGACTCCAAGAGCCATTAAAGACAAATGGTGCTCATTTTACTTACAATGAAGAGAACAGGAACTGGCCTGGAAGATTTGCATAGCAGACTAATTAATCTGATATCATCATTTTTACTTTAAATGCCAAATACAATGTAATTTCTTAAATTTGTAATCTTACATTCCCCCCTTTGAGAGTTCTAATAACTCTCACATAATACAAATTTAAACCTTCATCAGTCCATTCTATAGCTTATGTTTGTTAGCATAAGTTCCATCGTCTAGTCATGTAACTTGGAAAAAGTTACAGGCACATACCACTTGCTCTGTGTTGATTGTCTGTAGTGATGAATGACATGTTGACACAGAAACACACATGCCACTAGGGTCCGTGTAGTTCTTACGGGCAATGTTCTTTTGTGGTTGGAACAGTCCTTGTGATTCATTTGTTGACCTAACAGGTTTCCGAACCATTCGCATCTGATGTAATTTTGCTGAAAGATCAAGAATGTCTTGTTGGATTTTGTTCAAGAGTACTTGACCACCATGTTTATGCATAAGTGAGTCCTTGAATGCAGCCATCTTCTTTGTTGGTGGTAGGAGCTGAATTATGTAGCTGTGGAGAGCTTGGGGTGGAGAGAACATAAAACCAGGGTGCACGTTTAAAGGAGAGTGCGAGGCCATTCGTGCGCCAACGTATCTATCCCCAGGGGCGCGCTCTGGTCCTTCAGTGAGAAGAACAAAGGACACTGAGCATTGTCGTGAGATGCGAACAGATCCACTGTTGCTCTGCCGTATATGCTCCAAATCTGTTCGACCACTTCCTTGTTCAATCTCCACTCCCCGTATAGAGGATTGCCCCTGGACAGCAGATCCGCACCCTGATTCATTACACCCTGTACGTGCGTCGCTCTCAGGGATAGAAGATTGACATTGCCCCATAAGATCAGTTTGCGTGCTAACGTGCAAGGGAAGTGATCGGAGACCCCCCTGTCGATTTATGTAAGCCACAACTGTAGTGTTGTCTGTTCTCACAAGGACATGATGTCCCTTCAGAAAGAGAAGAAAATGCTTCAACGTCAGAAAAACGGCTAGCATTTCCAGATAGTTTATATGAAGATCGGCCAGATGATGACCTCATCTCCCATTCACTATCCTGCCCTCGTGGATGCCCCCCCAACCTGACAACGACGTGTCCATTGTTATGACTTTCCTGGCTTGAACCACGCCCATGGGTACCCCTTGAACCAGAAAGGTCGGGAGTCTCCATTGACGCATTGCCAATACCGCCTCTGACGTCCCTCTCACTCTCCTTCGGGTAGTGCCGTAGTGAATCCAGCCTCAGAGACGCTACCCAGCGTTGAAACTCTTTCATGAACTGTCTGCCTAAGGAAATGACTCTCAGGGCTGAGGCCATCAGTCCCAATAGCCTGAGGCATGTGCGGAAAGAGACACTTTTTCCCTTCTGAAATTCGGCCAGGCACCGAGTGAATTTTAACACCCTGTCCTTCGACAGTCGTGCTCTGAATGTCACAGAGTCCAGTGACAGCCCCAGATATGTTATAGACTGCGTGGGAATTAAAACACTCTTTTCTGTGTTTAGTTGTAAACCCAGCTTCTGTATGTGTTCTAGAAGCATAGCTGTGTGTTCTCTCGTGTCCTGCTCTGACTGAGCTGTCACCAGCCATTCGTCTATGTAAGTAGCGAGACGAATACCCTGTTCCCTGAGCGGAGTCAGGGCCGCTTCTGTGCACTTTACAAATACTCTTGGGTTGAGAGACAGGCCAAAAGGGAGAACCAGATACTCGTATGCCACGCCAAGGAAGGCAAATATACCCACCCCCAATATACCCACCCCCAAGTGGGGTGGGTATATCTTTATGTGAAAGTACGCGTCTTTCAGGTCGATCGACGTAAACCAATCACCCTGGCGCACTATTTTTAGGAGTGTAGAATGGGTGAGCATTCTGAACTTGTACTTTCTTAAGTATTTGTTCAGTGCACGCAGATCTAATATGGGACGAAGAGCCCGAGTTCCCTTCTTTGGAACGAGAAAGTATCTCGAGTAAAACCCACTGTGGCTTTGCTCGGGTGGGACCACTCTTATCGCCTTCTTGTTCAACAGAGAGGACATTTCTTCCTGAAGAACATGCTTTAATTCTTCCCGCACCTGAGAATGAACTATCCCTTTGAATTGCGGGGGAGAAGTGACAAATTGCATTCTGTACCCGTACTGTATCGTTCTCAATACCCAGCGGGACTGTGTGCATTCTCACCACTTGTTTATTTGCAGTGTTCTGGTGCCATCGTGTGGCTGAGTCGTGAACGAGTTTGTGATCTGTACTGCGCATGCGTGGGCACTTCGCGTTTGGACAGAGTTTAAGTGTCTCATCACCTCTAAGGGGGCGATAACCCCCCGAGGAGATGTAATATTGTCTTCTGTTAGTATGTTTTGCAACATTTTTTGTGGCATTATGTTTTTCAACATGTTTTGGGGGTACAGTGAAAACTTTATTGAGTTTTGAACATGGAAAGTGCTTGTGACTAGTGGGTGGGTGTGCACCACTGCACCGTCTCGTTCTTTTCACCACTCTGCTTCCCCTGGTCCAGCCGGGCTCTGTTTTCCACACAGAACATCTGGAAGTGGGAACTTCGGAACTCGTTCCTTGTCGAACACTGAACTTTTGAGGGTCGGGATCCAGCGAACAGGGGGGCTGTGGGCTCCCGTCCCTGAGGAAGATCCCATCAAACTGCCTTCCTCCTCGCTCCCTGAGAATGGGCATGAGGATGAGGTTGAGGAGCTGGCTGAACCATCTGAGCTGTTGCAGGCGGATAGTTCTTTATAGCCCAGGCCGAGTGCGCAGGGGGAAGGAAGGGGGAGTCCTCGAAATCTTCCTCTTCTTCAGAGAGAAGAAAATCGGATTGTCCCTCTTCCTCGAAATCGAGCTTCTTCTTCCTCATCCTCGTCCATGCTGAGCACACCAGGCAGAGGGACGCACGCATCAAGCTCTTCACTCCAGGACAGAACTGCTGTGGTGGGCAGCTCTACTGCAGGAATGGTTACCTGCGGAGTGGCAGCTGGAACAGGGCTAGGTGACATGAGGGGATCTTGGCCTGACAGGCTAGCTTGGCGTGCTAGCCTGCGACGAAGGCTCTTCATGGTGAAGCGTGCGCAGTGTTCACAGGAGCCGGGGTTCTCGATCGCCAGTTGGGCATGTTTCAGCCCGAGACATGCAGAGCAGACCTGGTGTGTGTCCTTGCATGAAATTTTGTTCCCGCATGAACACAGTCGCACAGAATCTCCCTCACTAGCCGGGATAGTTTGCATTGCTGCAGCCATCGTTGTATCGAACAATCCTTGCAATCGGCTGGAATGCAAATTGAAGGTGCCAGACGAAAAACGGCGTGATGGCCAGTAGTTCGTCCAGAAGTTTGTTCTTTTAAAGTTTGTCAAAAAGGTAGGCTTCTAGGCTTCTGGTGTGAAGCGAGAAGAGGTTTTTGAATGTTGTTGTGACGTTGTGTTGCCCCTTTTATACTGAGGGAGGGGGAGGCCACTCCCAGACACAACGTCACGTCTGCCAGCCAATTGGGGCTGGCGTAATGTAATAGGGCTTCTGAGGAATACGCGGAAGGGGCGTATCCCATAGGGCTGGGTATTGTTAGGAATTTGACAATTCGATTCGATTTCGATTCTTGAGGCTTCGATTCGATTTCGATTCGATATTGATTTATTAGTTTCGATATCAATTCAATAATAAGTAAATACACAAGTAATGAAGTACCTAAGTATATTTTTAAATAATGTGTGCAGTATTACCAATGTTTAAGAACAAATTGACCCCAGCATGTTTCCTGTCATGGTTTATTTAGCAGAACAAACCGTACAATATTGTACATGTGTTGAATACAAACCACAACTGTAACAAACAGGTGCTTTATTAACACCTCTAAAGTGCATGTAGCTTTAAGTAGTAGACAGTATATTTATTTCTTCCTATACATTCAATTTATAAAAGAAATGTAAACAGAAGCACAAAATATGCATACTCATAAAAGAAAGTGCAACCATAGATATGATAACATTACAAAGTGCTATTTTGTCAACACAATAAATAACACTGAACAGCTGATCAGAGAACCTTTGGCTTATTTACGTCGGCTTTTAACGTTGGCGGTGCAGGCTTGAACGGAGCGCAGCTGCTGTCTGCCATCTTGCTGTTTTGGTAAAGCGCGTCTTGTACAACGCTGAACCGCGCTGAACGCTCTCACTAGAGTGTTACCCACAGCGCCGCCACTGGCCGGTGGGCTGAATCGATTCATAGGATTTGATGAATCGATATTGAATTGAGAAACAAATAATTGCAATGCATTGATGAATCGATATTTTTATCCAGCCCTAGTATCCCATAGTGAGACACCGAAACGTATGCTTGAAAGAGAACGGTACTTCAACTTAAAGCACTGTTTGTATCAGTATCTTTAGGTTGTATTTATTTGTCCTATTGTAATTGGTTAATAAGTTCTTATTTTATTAATGACCGTTTACTTGAACTTTTTACTTATATTAAGCAATTGCTTACTTGTAAGATTTTGGTCATATTTCCCACCCTAAGCGATAATGTTATTAAAGCTAGGTAGCACACCACAGGACCAGCCTTTTTTTGTAATACCAAACAAGATTCATGCATTTTGTTTGTTTTATTGTCATGTGTGACTATTGTGCATCTAATATGGTAAATGTGGCATCCTATGAAAAAAACAACAAAACTGTATATGACCACCACATATATATAATATGTATGTATGTATAGTGAAATCCTGAAATTGAGCTATGAGGAAGTGCAAGTTTACTAATACTTAGTTCAATTTTAATAAATGAATTTGCTTTGCAAGTAATTTTGTGATTCTGCATTTCCTTTGTACGTTTTTTTTTGTGTGATATAGGTCTTACATTTAATTCATAATGGTTTTAAAAAGTCTTAAATTTGACTTGGTGAAACCTGCAGCAACCCTGAACGTAGATCGTGAAATAGATATAGCTCCTGGTCCAACAGGTGCATTAGAGCTACAGTTAGCATCAAGCTACATAACACAATTTAAAAGATTAAAATTACACTTACACTCAACTCCATTTTAACGAACATCAAGTGTTTGTATTACCTTCCTGTCGCAATCTAATGGGGATTCCATTCATATGATGTTAAAACGTTATATTTAGTATTTTATATGGAGCCCTTCGCTACATCATAAGTGACGGGCAGCAGGAATAATCAGACAGTGCTCGCTCTCTGAATGTCATTCACCTCTTCAGATTAGCATAATTCAGTGAGAAATGAATAGAAATGTTATTCTGTATGATGAAATATTTTGCAATCGTGATAATAAATCAATATTTCTCCATATATATGCACATTTGGACTAAGAGCCCTAACGGACATTGTCTTGTGCATGGATGTGAACAAAAATAGAACCGAGACGTGACTGGCTTTTTATTCTTGTTGATATTCTATTAAAAAATATAGTTCATTACAGATCGAAAATGAAAATTAGCCCATGATTTGCTCACCCATAAGTCCTTAAAAATGTCATATACAACTAGGATTAGGCTAATCCAAGCTTTATAATAGCAGTAATTTTTGCTCTGTTTTTGAAGTCCGTAAAAAATGCATCTGTCCGTCAAATAACGTGCTCCACGCGGCTCTGGGGGGTTAATAAAGGCCTTCTGAAGCAAATCGATGCGTTTGTGTAAGAAAAATAACCATATTTAAAACTTTATAAAGTAAAGTTTGATCGGCCGAAACTTTATAAAGTTTTAAATATGGATATTTTTCTTACACAAACAAAATCTTTCTTATTCGTCTGAAAGAAGAACGTCATAGGATGACTTAGGGGTAAGTAAATCATGGGCTAATTTTCATTTTTGAACTATCCCTTTAAAGCAGGGATCCTCAAATCTGGCCCACGAAATCCACTTTCCTGCAGAGTTTAGCTCTAACCCTAATCAAACACACTTTAACATGCTAATCAATGCCTTCAGGTTCATTAGAAAATCACAGGTAGGCGAGTTTGATCAGGTTTGCAGCTAAACTCTGCAGCGCATTGGCCCTCCAGGGCAAAATTTAAGGAACCCTGCTTTAAAGGGTCATGAAACCCTAAACCAAATTTTTGGTTATGAGTGTTGAGCATCATAGAAGTCATTGTTACCATCCATTCATTTTGATTGTAGGAGAAAAGTAGTTAATAAAAAATTTTTTTTTCACTATATTCAACTTCCGGGTTTAAATTCATCTTTGTATCAACGTCACAGAATGTGACACTTTGTCGTACTATAGCACAGCGATGACTGATCGATGTCTCATAATTATTCACGAGTCTGCGTGTCCTTATCCCATGAGAAGAGGCCTCACTTAATTATTCATGAGACTGCGGTGTCCTTATCCTATGAGAAGATGCCTCGCTTAACAGCAGCATGCGTTGATTGACAGGCGCTTCAAAGAGTGAGATCGCATACGTAAGTGAGATCGTAAGTGAGAGATGCATCAATGGATCAAAAACAAGTGATTATTTTTGCTTTGTAAGAGTTTCTGCGTCGCATACGTTCTCTTCGATAGATAGAGTCGTCACACAAACGCGATTCATCCACACTGTGAGTGTAACCTCTCTTTACGGCCCATTAACCGAACAAACGGCTCATAAAACACTGCAAAATAAGTCTCAAAAGTTATCAATGATGCAACAGCGTGTTCGTATATATATTCTATACAGAGAACATGCGAATGGCTGTGCATTTATTTGTGCAATAAATAGCTGTCATAGGATATGTATTTTATGTATTTGTGTTATTTAAGGTGAGCTTACAAAACCATGTGTATATTGTGTTAAGTAATGATATTTTGCAGCATGCAATTTTTTGGGAAGCATTGATGCTTTTACTGAGAGTGAAATAAAACTCTGAATCAGAAACCGTTGTTGTCAGTCAGTCTCCCCGCATCCCCCTCCACTCCGTAGCTTAACCATGCCCACTTTTATAGCATTTTTCAGAACTGTGGTGAGAACTGACGGCTGCTGAAACGGAGGGTTTCATGACCCTTTAAAGGAAACAGGACCGTAAAATCCAGCAAATTCTTGTCTTACCCACAGCTCAAATGTATCCACCTTTGTGTACATAAATATGAAAGTCAAGTGAACCCACTGGCCACCCTCATAATGTATTGGCATATTGACCAAAAAGCTTTCTATTGATATACTTTGAGTCGGTTTCATTGTACCAAGTGAAAAGCAAATGAAAATGCTTGGCACCTCCCTCCCCCCAGAAAAGGAAAAAAAAATGGCACTATGTATTATTCTTTTTTTAAATGTATTTGTCCCTACCTGTGTTTCTCACTTCTAGTACTACGGTTTTTCACATCTTAAAGAAATAAAAATTGGTGTTTTATGGCTTTCCAAGTCTATGCATTTAGTTTTAAGGATCTTTTAAAGTATTCTATCCTAGTAATACTTAATACCTACTTCTGACTAGTGATTGCAAGTAGCAAATCACTTCACTCTTAGTTTCACTCTTATGGGAGTATCGTTTTGGTATTAAATACTCATTCTGGCTCTATCCTGGGTGGAATTAAAATGTGCAAAGCTGGAAGAATTGTGAAATATTTTCTTTATCTAGGTGCGTGCTGTGGATGAGATGAATTATGACTTTCAAGCCTTGGCTCTGGAGTCTCGTGGAATGGGTGAGGTATGTGATCAGAGTTTTTAAAAAGCCATTGATATAATTCTGGATCTAATAGTCATTTTGTATCCTTTTTGACCAGTATCACAAGTGTTGACTTCCCTGTAATCCTTTAACGTGTTTAAACTCCACTTGTTAGTTTTTCCCCCGGTTGTTGTGTGAATATATTTGCAAAACGTGATTGCCACATTGACCCTTTTTGCAGCTACTTCCTGCAAAAAAATTGTGGGAATCGGATGAATTGGCAAAAGATGGACGTAAAGGGATGTTGCTGGGTGAAGAATGGAGAGAGAATGCCTGGGGTTCTTCCCGTAAGTTCTTCTGAAATGCTACAGTCATTTGTTTGATCATGAGAGCATACTTAAGGTAAACATTTATACCAAAATTAAATTGGAGAAATTTGGCTGTGAATTTCAAGCAAAGCTTAATAATGTTTATGTCAAATGTAGGGATGCACCGAATCCAGATTTTTGGGGTTCGGCCGAATACCGATTCCACAGATTCTGCCGAAACCGAATACCGAATCCTACTCCCATCCTCAGTCCATTATCACAGTAAACACATTAATGAAGTAAACAACTTCCACAGCATTGTAGGGATGCTCATATTGCAAAATATGCTATGCGGTATTAAAATACAGCAGTAGTACAAGCTCTAGACTGGTAAGCAAAAAGCAATGAACGGCACTTTTCGAGGCTGGCCGCTCTAGCTAGGCGTTAATTCCCGGGACACCAGTGCCATATGAAGCCTTTTTTAAGGTTTTTCGTAGTGTTGTTTTGGTCAAGTTTACTAAAGTAAACATTGGCGATATGGCCTAAAATCCATATTGCGATTATACATTGCAGCCTCTTGCGATAACTATATACACTCACCTAAAGGATTATTTGGAACACCTGTTCAATTTCTCATTAATGCAATTATCTAATCAACCAATCACATGGCAGTTGCTTCAATGCATTTAGGGGTGTGGTCCTGGTCAAGACAATCTCCTGAACTCCAAACTGAATGTCAGAATGGGAAAGAAAGGTGATTTTAAGCAATTTTGAGCGTGGCATGGTTGTTGGTGCCAGACGGGCCGGTCTGAGTATTTCACAATCTGCTCAGTTACTGGGATTTTCATGCACAACCAGGGGCGGACTGGCCATCTGTGTGATCTGGAGAATCACAGAACGGCCGGTACTCCACCCGCCACGCACGCATTAAATATATATATATGTGTGTATATATATGAGTATATATATATATGTGTGTATATATATATATGTATATATGTGTGTGTGTGTGTGTATGTAATGTTTTTTCAAATAATTCTCTGTTTGTAAACTTTGTTCAATGCATGCTAAGTGCTGTCATTTTCGCCGTCATCATCACCCGTGTGTAGTGCCAGAACACGCAAATGAGAAGTCGCGCGCGCTGTGAGAAAATTTGTCTCTGTGCACTCATCCGACAGCACGCACACGTCTCAGTGCGCCAATATTGAGTTCTCTTTCAAGTCTTGCTCTTGATTGGACAAACTCACACAAAAAGTATGTCAACATGTCCATCTTGATGAGTATTCTAGCAGACATAGTCTGTATATGCCTTAAGTAAACTTTATACAGTCGAGAAAGACATATCCATGCATTAGGTCTTAAAGGGGCAGTAGCCTTTACTGCTGTCTGTTTAATGTCAAACAACAAAAGACAAGGACATCACGCACTGCTTTTGATTGAATAGCTTTTGTAAGTTTAATAGGATTAATCTTTAATTTATGCAGCCTAATATGCAATGTTATTTTACATTTGATCAATTTCTGTACCTGAAAACTAATGTTAGACGTACCTGAAAAACCTGAAAAGCATAGTTTATTTTATTAGTATCTTTGCTCAATAGTATTGATTTGTGCTGCTGCTTGTATTTTAAATTATTTGTTAGGGGCCAAGCACCGAAGGTGCGAAGGCACCTATTGAAACCGTTAGCGTTCCTATTCTTCTTCTTCTTCTGCCATGGCAGCCCATAGAACCATTTGCGGGAAAGTTATGAAATTTGGCACACTCATAGAGGACAGTCTGAAGTGTCAAGATAGCAAATTTGGAGTCTCTAACTCAATCCCTCTAGCGCAGCGGTTTTCAATAGGTGAGGCGCGCCTCCCCTGGGGGGCGCCAAAGAGCCACAGGGGAGGCGCGACGTGAAGAAAAAATAAAAATAAACCATATACTCGCGTCGCGGTATACTGGGTAAAAGCTACGCGGGATACTCGCGTCGTGGTACAAACGAGTTGACTGATTACTGACAAGTAGTAATGCTGACAGATTAAGCAATGGCTCCTTCTGGCTCAACGTGTGCACAGGTGCTCAAAAAACTGCAATACAATTATTTTTTTAAGGGGTAGGCTATGTTTATTTTTTTCAATCATTTTAAAATTAATTGGAGAATTAACTTGAATGTGCCTAATAGCCTATGTGTTGTAGCCATTAAATAAGCGCATTTAGTTTCATATGTTAAAATATTATATGTTATTTTTTTTCCATCTATATGTTGATTATGAAAACTGAACACCATGAGTAAGATAGGATACATCGGGGACATGGAGTGGGTCAGACATGACCACTTCATTAAGTTTCGTTTTGTAGAAAGACTTTCTTTAGTTTAAAGTGAATTTCGTTTTGTATAAATTGTATCTTAATTTTAATAAATGTTTATTCAACAAATTGCCTGGATTTAATAAATAAGAAGCAAATATAGCCGCGATCAATTGCATTGCACGCGTGAACTGGAGAGCATCATAAATTCATATCTCATATCTCTTTAATTTTTTATTATAAATTAATCGAAACTCAGTTTATGCCTCATAGACATGAAAAATATTTAAGAAAGCTTTACATTTCTTTAAACGAAACTATTCAAAACGAAAAGAAATAGGCTAGCTAACGTTACTCAATGTAATCCATGATGTGCATTTCTCTCTGTAGGCTTGGCTTCTTCAATACGGAGATGGCGATCTTCAACTTAATTTTTGCAGCTGACACAGACAGAAAAGACTAGTGTAGGCCTAATACAAATCAATGCACGAAATCGAACTTTTTTATTTTAAATTTTTATTTTATTCAGCTCGAATGGGGACTTGAAGCAGAGACTAAATGCCGATCACGCGTTTCTGGTTGTCTGTGGAGAGCGAATTCCCTCAGATCTCCACTAAGGCTATGCAAGTCCTAATCCCCTTCACCTCCACTTACTTGTGTGAGTGTGGGTTTTCCGCACTGACCATGATTAAAAATAAATACAGATCAAGGCTGCTGGTGGAGGACGACTTGCGTTTATTTCTCTCTGAAGTGCAGCCCCGCATCGAACACCTCTGCGCGTCAAAAGCGCGTCCTCATTGTTCCCACTGATATGGGCGGTTATTCAAAGTTCAAAATTAAAATTCAAATGACGTGAATGACACGTGCAAATGACGTGAATGGTGCATTTTGTTTATTGTTTAAATCTGAATGTATGATTATAAATAATTTTAGCCAAAAAACATTGTAATGCAAATCTTTTTGAACATGCCTTCAATGCAGTTGACTGTTATGTGTTATGCGCTGTGAACAAAAAGCGTTGTCGTTCATTGATCAGAGAGCTGTCCATTGTGCTGATTTTGTTCGAGAAGATGTGCATTAAAATGTGCGCTTAAAGAGATAGTTCACTTTAAAATGAACATTCTGTCATCATATACTCACTCTCAATTTGTTTCAAGCCTGTATGAATTTCTTTCTTCTGCTAAACACAAAGCAAGATATTTTGAAGAATGTCAGTAACCAAACAGTTAACTGGTCCCATTGACCTCCATAGAATATATATTTTTTCTTACTATGGAAGTCAATGGGACCAGTTAACTGTTTGGTTACTGACATTCTTCAAAATATCTTGCTTTGTGTGCAGCAGAAGAAATTCATACAGGCTTGAAACAAATTGAGGGTGAGTATATGATGACAGAATTTTCATTTTAAAGTGAACTATCCCTTTAAGACCCTCTATCCCTTTAAAAAGTTTCACACTTGTAACATTCACATGTTAAGCATGTTTTGTTGACTTATGGTTAGGCCTACTGATGTTCTGTGATTTTTAAAAGTAGCCTCAAATAGGCCTGCATAAAGTTGGAAGTTATTTGCTGTTGCAAAGATTTAAGAATGCACTTCTTAAAAAAAAAAAGGAAATAAAATACAATATGAAAAAATATTTACATTTTATTAGTTGTTATTGAAACTCATCATTGCCAGGAACACACAGAAGATGGCATTTACTGCCGAGGCGTGTGTGGGTTAGAGCAGGCGGACAGGATTTTGGGGAAGGGGGGGCTCGGCTGTCCTTACCTACTCTAAGGGGAGGCTCACATTCACACAATTTGAAAACCCCTGCTCTAGCGCCACCACCTGTCCAAAATTTGACTCATGTTTATGCTAATAATAAAGGGCTAGAAACAAAATTATTTTTTCCTATGATTCCTTGACTCAATACGATTCGACTGCACCCTATGACGTTTCCCGCCATTTTAAATATTCAGAAAAACCTACTTTTGCGAACTCGTCCTAGACGGTTCATCCGATTTTCACGAAAATTGAAGCAGATCATCTTCAGACTATGCTGACAAAAAAACATGGAATTCAAGTGGATTCGTCAAATCGTTTTCGATAAACACGCAAAAAATTTACGTAACGCTTGCGAAAACACATTTAAGGCAATATTTCCGCAACACTTTATCGTATTCAAACCAAACTTGGTACATGTCATCACAAGCATGGCTTGAGGCAACATGCAGCGTTTCGGCGCAGCGCCACCTACTGGTCCGGAGATATGAAAAATGCCTATTTTTGCTTATAACTTCTGAACTGTTTGTCCAAAAATCATAAAAGTGGTCTTGTTAGATTCAGGACGGTATGCCGAGTCGATTGATTGATATCCAATTTTACCATATCGGCCATTTTGGCTGTCGGCCATTTTGAATTATGTGCTAAAATGCTGTATTTTATGAACGCATGAACGGATTGTTACGAAACTCAGTATGGGTCATCAGCACGATGCCCTGAAGGAGTCTGAGAAGTTTCGAAACAGCGCCACCTAGTGGATAAATTTTTTTTTCAAATGCTTATAACTTTGGGTAAGATTGACTTATTTTCATGGGAGTCACTTTTTTTGTCTCCTGAATCCTTGCCGAGTCCAACGATAACAGATTTGCCAGGTTTCGGCACATGGTCTGTGCAGCGTTGCAATTTAGCGCTTAAAAAACATTAGCTGATATCTTCGAAACCGCTAGTCCCATTGAGACGAAACCAGCGTCAGAAATTCGGAAACATAGGTCGATAGCTAATTTTTAAAGCCCAAATGTCAAAATATTGATAGTAAGGGGTAGTAAAATCCAATCAAAGTAAGGTGTCAGTCATTTTTCATGTGTTTTTTCATATAAATGTCTATAACTCCAAAACTAAACAAGATATTTTCACCAACATTGACACAGACATGTATGGGCTCACTCAGAGGACACATAAAAAAATGGTAGGATTGTGCCACTTGGTGGCGCTATAATAGAACAAAACATGAAATTCCCATTGACTACAATGCAGTATTATGATATAAAATGCTATGCTTCACAAATGAATTGGTGTATCATTACGAAACTTGATATTTGCCATCAGCACCATGCCTTTAAGCTACTTATATGGTTTCAAAACAGCACCGCCATGTGGTCCATACTTGTAATGAAAAGGCCTCTTGAGGCTATATCTCTGCAATGACATATTGACACTATATTGACACCCTGCTTTGATATATTGACACCAATCTTTGCGTGTGTCATTGTTCCCTTATTCTGACCACACCACATCAATTTCGTAACTGTGCCACCTATTGGTTGAAAGTGATAAATCATTAAATCATTATTTATTAACTGTATTTATCATTTTACAGCTATTTTACCTAAAATCACCTTAATAGGTCTTTAATTGCTCATTGCTGCAGTTGATCTGACATTGTCTTGTCTTCCTCTTTGCGCTTGGCCCCGGTATTGCTGCTTGCAGCTATATTTCTTATTATTTTCTTTATTTTTATTTGACAGTAGTCCTTTTTTCCCTGAACATAGCAAATACTGAACCGTTCCGAAACTGTGAACCTAAAACCGTGATACAAGCCGAACCGTGAGCAATCTGTACCATTATACACCTAGCATAACGTATGCGAGGGGGAGCCACAAAATGGAAAATTTTCAAAGGGTGCCATGACTGAAAAAAGGTTGGGAAACACTGAGATAGAAGCATAGAAACAAACAAACAATAATGCGGCTACGGGTAAAAAACGGAAAAAAAAGGGTAGGGCTGAGAAGACGAGATAATTTTTTTTCGGAATTTAGATACTGAAGCCGCTAAATGTCGCAAACTAACTTAAATATTTAGCAGCACAGCCAGCAGCAGCACCTCGCAGTTAAATATTAGCAGCAGTGAAGAAGTGAGCCAGACAGCTATGCAGCAACATGCCACCAGTGATGATGATGAGGGACAGAAAGATGAGCTGGTTCCACAGGCAGATCCAGGGCAAGTAAGTATGGATCATGAGAGGAGAGAGACCGTTTCTTGCTAGGGATGATGTTAGGAAGTGATATTCAGGTTGCTACATTTTTAATGATTACAGTAGTTAAAACAGCTAAACTTCAACATTTTAGCTGTAAAATGCCACATGCTTTTTGACCAAGATGGCGGCGCGAGTAGATCGCGAGGCTCAGCGTCTCTCCAGATTCTGCAATTTTGCGGTATTTTTCCTGTTCTTCTCGGGTCTGTTCGCACAGAACAGTTGTGCCTTTACATCGTACACCCGCGCTGAGCTTTTGGATATTGGTTTGCGAATTTCCGACAGTTTTATGGACAATCTACAACTCCTTCCTGAGATCGCTAAGACACCGGTGACTCTGCACTCTACCCGGCCGGGCGGAAGTGCACGCAGACGGCGGCGTGATCGTAAACAAAGGCGGGGGAGACGTGGAGGAACGCGTGCTAAGCTAACGCTTACTCCTCATCGGCTCTCTTTACCCAGCATTTTCCTTGCCAATGTACGGTCGCTAGTGAACAAAATGGAGGAGATTCGACTCAGCATCACACACAGTAAGAAACTTTTGAACTGTAACGTCCTAATATTCACGGAAACCTGGTTAAACAGCGGAATACCGGACACCGCTATCGAGCTAGCGGGACGCCACACACTCCGGGCGGATAGAACATTAGATGGCTCTGGGAAGAGCAGAGGGGGTGGATTGTGCATTTATATTAACAAAGCTTGGTGCACAAACTCTGCTATTGTTGGGAGTCATTGTTCAGCTAACCTGGAGTTTCTCATGGTTAAATGTAGACCGTTTTATCTACCCCGGGAGTTCACCTCCACTATTATCACAGCAGCCTATATTCCACCCGATGCTGATGCCAAGCTTGCTATGAAAGAACTTCACGCAGCCATCAGTAAACAACAGACTGATCACCCGGAAGCTGCGTTTATTGTTGCAGGTGACTTTAATCACTCAAACTTAAAGTCAGTGCTACCCAAGTTTCACCAGCATGTTTCCTGCCACACCAGAGGAAACAAAACCTTAGACCATGTTTACACAAACATGGCCGGAGCTTACGTTGCGACACCCCTCCCCCACCTGGGACAGTCAGATCACCTCTCTTTGTTTCTCAGACCCAAATATTCACCCCTCATCAACCGCGTGAAGCCATCAATGAAAACCATCAAGGTGTGGCCTGCGGGGGCAGACTCCACACTCCAGGAAAGGTTTCTACACACAGACTGGAGTATGTTTGCTTCTCAAGCCACCAGTGGCGCTCACACGGACATTGACTCCTACACCTCCTCAGTATTGGATCATATCAATACCACCATCGACAGTGTTACAACCCAGAAACAGATCACCACATACCCAAATCAGAAGCCTTGGATGAACAGGGAAGTTCGACTCCTGCTGAAGTCACGCAATACTGCCTTCAGATCAGGAGATGCACAAGCCTACAGCGCATCCAGAGCAAACCTGAAGAGGGGCATCAAAAAGGCCAAGCACTGCTACAAGCTTAAGATTGAGGGTCACTTTTCCAACTCTGACCCTCGACGCATGTGGCAGGGCATCCAGGCCATCAGTGACTACAAACCCCCCCACTCCACCCCCGCAGCCACTGATGTCAACTTCCTGAATGAGCTAAATTACTTTTATGCTCGTTTTGAAAGAGACAACAGAGAAACTGCCACCAAGCTCAAACCCTCAGCTGACCACCCACCAATCACACTCTCCTCCACAGATGTCTGCAAGTCACTGAGCCGGATCAGCGCACACAAGGCTGCTGCACCAGACAACATCCCTGGTCGTGTTCTCAGGGCATGTGCGGAGCAGCTCGCTGGGGTTTTTACAGACATTTTCAACCTGTCTCTCGCCCAAGCAGCTGTACCTTCATGCTTTAAACGCACTTCCATTGTGCCAGTGCCGAAACACTCCAGCCCGAGGTGCCCTAATGACTACCGCCCTGTAGCACTCACACCCATCATTATGAAGTGCTTTGAGCGGCTGGTCCTGGAACACCTAAAAGACTCTATACCATCCACATTGGACTCACACCAGTTTGCCTACCGCAGCAATAGGAGCACAGAGGATGCCGTTTCCATGGCACTGCACTCTGTGCTCACCCATCTGGACAGTAAAAACACTTATGCACGCATGCTGTTTGTTGACTTCAGCTCAGCATTCAACACTGTCATCCCATCCAAGTTAATAGCCAAACTTGGAGACCTGGGCATCAACACTTCAATGTGCAACTGGATTTTGGACTTCCTAACTGACAGACCCCAGAATGTTCGATCAGGATCCACCTGCTCCACATCCATCACTCTTAACACTGGTGTACCACAGGGCTGTGTGCTAAGTCCGTTTCTCTACTCCCTCTTCACCTCCGACTGCAAGCCTGTGTATGGAACTAATTCCATCGTCAAGTTTGCGGACGACACTACGGTGATTGGTCTCATCAGCAACAACGATGAGACTGCCTACAGGGAGGAGATCCAGCACCTGGCCACATGGTGCGCTGATAATAACCTGCTCCTCAACACCACCAAAACGAAGGAGCTCATCGTGGACTTCAGGAAGGAGTCAAGAGGCACACACGACACCATCCACATCAATGGAATGGCTGTTGAGCGTGTCTCCAGTTTCAAGTTCCTGGGGACCCACATCTCGGCGGACATGTCGTGGACGACCAACACCTCCAGCCTGGTCAAGAAGGCTCACCAGCGCCTCTTCTTCCTGAGGACACTGAGGAAGAATCAGCTCTCCTCGGCTATCCTGGTGAACTTCTATCGCTGCGCAATAGAAAGCATCCTGACCAACTGTGTGGCAGTGTGGTATGGGAGCTGCTCTGTTGCGGAGCGCAAGGCACTGCAGCGGGTGGTGAAAACTGCCCAGCGCATCACAGGGACTCCACTGCCTGCCATCGAACACATCCAGAGGAAACGCTGCCTGCATCGAGCTCGCAGCATCCTCAAGGACTCCTCTCACCCAGCCCACAGACTGTTTTCTCTCCTGCCCTCCGGCAGGCGTTTCAGGATCCACCGGACCAGGACCAGCAGACTAAAGAACAGTTTTTTCCCCAGAGCTGTCTCTTTATTGAACTCAAACCCCCGTTGATCCACTTCCCTCATAAACTGATAACTCTCCTACCTCACATCTGCCTTCACTTTGTTATTTGCACTACTGACTGTTTATTACAGTAACAACTGTTTACTTATGCATTCTGCACCACCATACCGTAACTGGATTATGCTCATCTGCACTGCCGACTGTATTTACAGTAACAATGTTTACATTTGCATTTTGCACCGTACTTCTAACTGGAATATGCAACCACTTTCCACTGCACTTTTACACTTTCTTTCGGATAGCTCTGTCCATAATTTATTGTACTAACTTAATCCACTGCTATATTCCTCATATTAGCCTAACATATTATTGTATACCTCTAACTGTAAAATTCTGTTCAAGTAATAACCGTCTGTATATTTATTCATAGTACATATTCACCTGTAAATTCTGTTTATAGTAATAGCCATCTGTATATTTATTCACTGTATATATTCATCTGTAAATTCAGTTCTACTTATAGTAATAACCATCTCTCTACTTATACATATTTATATATATTCAGAACATTTTTATGTCCTGCACTTACGCAACCATTGTATATATCCTGCACTTGCTGCTATTGCACTTCTGGTTAGACCTAAACTGCATTTCGTTGCCTTGTACTTGTACTTGTGTAATGACAATAAAGTTGAATCTAATCTAATCTAATCTAATCTAATGTTGTTGTTGTCGAGTTTCCGCGCGCCGATTGCTTTGGGCCGGGCCTAGTCAAAGTCCAGGGCCGTTTTTTAGTCCCAGTCCGTCCCTGCGCACAACCATTTCTAGGGTTTACAAAGAATGGTGTGAAAAGGGAAAAACATCCAGTATGCGGCAGTCCTGTGGGTGAAAATGCCTTGTTGATGCTAATAGGTTTTTTTTTTTTTTTAAAGAAAGAAACGTTGTGTATAGTTTTGAGAACATTTATTGTGCAAAACTGTAATTATAACATTGTTGCAGATAAATAAAATTCAAGTACACTAGCTGCAGAGACTTTAACGAAACAAAAACAGAAAGTTTTAAAAACGTCCTGTACGCGCTTATCCATATAATAGCAGTGAATAGCGACCAGGCTAAAACTTTACAAAAATTATACAAAAGTATCACGCAATGATACAGGGAGATGCGTGCCAGATCTGTACCAATTTCGGTACCACAATTTTTTTTTTTTTAAGTATATACATTTTTTTAATGCAATTCAATAAGTTTATTATGTATGATGATAATCATTATAAGTAAATAATACATAAACATTTAAAGGCTGTATGCTGTTTAAAAGTAAACATTGTTTATAAAAAAGATCAAGTGAAAAATAAGCAACCATCTAGGCATAATTTTTATTATTATTAGTTGAGATGAATTTTTATTATTATTAGTTGAGACAAATTATTACTACATAGAGACAAAGTTAAATCTACTGTAGGCTACAACAGTAGCCTAATATATTCTGAAAAATGTATCACGTTAAACCAAACTTTTATTTTGACGGGTTGCCGTGAACACCTTTTGAGTGTCTGTTAATTTTATGATATAACCGTTTTCTCAAATGAAATGGTAAATTCTCATGAAGTGATGGTTCATGCGTTTCGTGTCCTCTATAGCAGTGTTTCCCAACCTTTTTTCAGTCCTGGCACCCTTTGAAAATGTTCTCCATTTTGTGGCACCCCCTCGCATGCGTTAGCTACGCTAGAGGTGTAATGGTACAGATTGCTCACGGTTCGGTTCGGTTTGTATCACGGTTTTAGGTTCACGGTTTTGGTGCGGTTCAGTATTTGTTATGTTCAGGGAAAAAAGGACTACTGTCAAATATAAATAAAGAAAATAATAAGAATAAATAATTTAAATACTAGCAGCAGCACAAATAAATACTTTTGAGCAAAGATACTAATAAAATATGCTATGCTTTTCAGGTTTTTCAGGTAGTCTACGTCTAACATTAGTGTTCAGGTAAAGAAATTGATCAAATGTAAAATAACATTGCATATTTGACTGTATAAATTAAAGTTTAATCCTATTAAACTTACAAAAGCATTTCAATCAAGAGCAGTGAGTGATGTCCTTGTCTTTTGACATTAAACAGACAGCAGTAAAGGCTACTGCCCCTTTAAGACCTAATGCATGGATATGTGCCGTCTTTCTCGACTGTATAAAGTTTACTTAAGGCATATACAGACTATGTCTGCTGGAATACTCATCAAGATGGACATGTTGACATACTTTTTGTGTGAGTTTGTCCGTTCAAGAGCAAGTCTTGAAAGCAGCACAAGTTTCCCCAAATGTTCATAACGACAGTGTACATTCATCCGAAGGCAGACTCTGTGTCTGCCTCTAATACCGTCTTTGAGGTTGTGCAGAGGCTGCAGTCAATCTCATCGGATGCACCTAATTTTATTCTGGGTGACTTTAACCATGTCTCTCTCAAAAAGACACTCAAGACATTCCATCAATATGTCACCTGTCCAACCAGACGGGGTAAGACATTAGATCTCTGTTATGGGTCAGTAAAAGACCCTTATAAATCTCTTCCGCTTCCCCCTTTGGGTTCTGCTGATCATAACTGCATTCATCTACTGCCCATATATAAGACTGTTTTAAAGAGAGAGAAAACAAAGATCAAGGACATAAGAGTATGGTCAGATGAATCTGTGTCCTGTTTACAGGAATGTTACAGCTGTACTGATTGGGACATTTTTACACAGTCGTGTGGTGATGATTTGGATTCATTGGTTGATGTAACATGCTCATATGTTGCCTTCTGCAGGGACATGATCATCCCCTGATAACGTGTTAAAGTATATCCTAATAACAAACCATGGGTTACCAAATCTGTTAAGTCCTGCTTACAAAGGAAAAAGTTCGCCTTTTAAACAGGGAGCAGCCTCTGATTTGCACATGGTTACAAAAGAGTTGAAGACTGAAATTTTAAAAGCTAAACACAATTATAAAGTAGAATTGGAGAACAAGATGGCTGCAAACAATTCAAGGTCAGCTTGGGCTTGCATGAAAAGTATAGTAGGCCTTAACAATTCTAACAGTAGCACTCATGTTATGATAGACGGTTTTAATTTTGATATTGAATTTGCAAATACTCTTAATAGTTTTTATTGTCGTTTTGATCAATTTGATTTTAGCAAAGAAATTCAGGAAATAAGTTTAAGGCTTATGGATGATCAGCATTTCAACATTGAACTTCAGGATGTTGTAAAGGCTTTTAATTCAGTACATGTTAACAAAAGCCCTGGTCCTGATAATATCTGTGGCCGGTTACTTAAATCATGTTCAAAAGCCTTAAGTCCTGTATTTCAGGGGTTATATAACAAGTCATTACAGACACAACATGTTTCTAACCTCTGGAAAGATGCTGTGGTTGTCCCTGTTCCTAAATGTAGTGGTCCTAAAACTATTAATGATTTCAGGCCGGTTGCTTTGACCTCAGTTTTAATGAAGATTGATGAATGAAGAAACTGGTCAGGTCCAAGATCTTGAAGCAAACTGAACATGTCCTGGATCCCTTACAGTTTGCGTATAGGCCTCATAGAGGAGTGGAGGATGCTACCGTAACACTGCTTAATTTGCTTCTTAGACATCTAGATGCAAATGGAACACATGCCAGACTCTTATTCGTAGATTTTTCTTCGGCTTTTAATACTATCCAACCCCACATTTTAACCAGAAGGCTATTAGAACAGTTGATTTAAGTAATAATCTGGTGGGTTGGATCCTTGACTTTTTAACCAACAGGACACAGAGAGTGAGGGTCAATGTTTTTTTGTCTGACCGGAAAACCTCTTCGACAGGGTCTCCTCAAGGGTGTGTGTTGTCACCGTTATTATTTATTCTGTACACAAATATATGTCAGAGCAGTTATGACAATAGAACCATCATAAAATATGCAGATGATTCTGTTATTGTTAGTCTGCTTTAAGGAAACGAGATCAGCCATGGCCCAGTTATTGATGACTTTGTACACTGGTGTGAGGAAACCTACCTCCAGCTTAATATATCAAAAACTAAAGATATGCTCATTGATTTTAGGAGGAACAGTCACATGAATGAAGCTACTTTAATTAAAGGTCAGACTATTGAGACTGTGCAATCTTATAAGTACCGTGGGACCATTATTGATGCTAAATTGAACTTTGAGGCTAACTGTGAAGCGGTGTGTAAAAAGGGCCACCAACGTTTATATTGTCTAAGGAAACTTTCACATTTTCATATTGTCCGAACGATAATGACAATGTTTTATCATGCTTTTATTGAGTCAGTTTTGTCCTTTTCCTTAGTGGCATGGTTTGGTCATACAACCTTAAAAGCAAGACATTCCTTAAACCAGATCGTTAAATGGTCTAGTTGGTTGGTTGGAGAGTCACAGTTGTATCCAGCATCCCTGTATACTAGACCGTTACAGAGGATGGCTACCTCTATTTTAAACGATGACTCCCACCCTTTGCACAGTGAGTTTAAGCTTCTTCCCTCTGGATGGAGGTTTTTAGTCCCAAGGTGCAGAACAAAGCGGTATAAAAGCAGCTTTATTCCTGTGTTGAATAATAAATAGGGTTTTATTTATGTTTATATAGGCATAAGTATATGTAGATATGTAGGGAGGTGTAGTTGTATATGAAGGTACAGGTTTATATACTAAGTCTTGAGTGGTGGAGTGGTGGCCTTGAGCACATGTATCATGTAATAAAAATTATTATTTATTGTTTATTATGTTTTGTTTTGTGATACGGATGCCTTTTACTCACTATGTCATCATACTGCAAGACAAATTAACCTGCGGGTATCAATAAAGTAACCTAACCTAACCTGAAAGAGAACTCAATATTTGCGAGACTTCTCATTCGCGTCTTCTGCCACTACACCCGGGTGATGACGGCGAAAATGACTGGTCATATTCAAACATACGGCAGCACTCGCATGCATTGAACAAAGTTTACAAAGAGAGAATTATTTGAAAAATTTGAAAAAAAAAAAATGGTTCCGGTTGGGAAACACTGCAGAGACTACAAAGACAGTGTGTGTGTGTGTGTGTGTGTGTGTGTGTGTGTGTGTGTGTGTGTGTGTGTGTGTGTGTGTGTGTGTGTGTGTGTGTGTGTGTGTGTGTGTGTGTGTGTGTGTGTGTGTGTGTGTGTGTGTGTGTGTGTGTGTGTGTGTGTGTGTGTGTGTGTGTGTGTGTGTGTGTGTGTGGTTCGTGTTTATATCCACCGTTCGGGCAGGCCAAGTAATAAAAAATGAGAGATAAATCTTTGTGTTTGTTTGATAAAGACGTTTTGCAAGCCCTGTGGGACGAATTTTTCCGGTTGCCGTTTTCCCACATGCTTCAAAACAATCAAAACACACACACACACACACACACACACACACACACAATACGAGAAAAACATACTTGATAGTAATGGGCGATATAAACGATATGCGATATAAATGATACAAAATTGGCCTACGATAGAGATTTTAAGTCTATTGCACTATCGCGATAATGCACGTTGATGACAGAATCTACCCGTGAAATTTAGAGCCACGAGCTGCAACTGGCAGCAATGCATCATCGTATTGGTCATCTTGAGTAAACATAGCTGAAAGCGAAACGGAGGAGCTGGTAAAAAAGACCAGTGCAACATCCATTGTTTGGACTTGGTTCGGATTTAAGACGTCCGAAGCACAGATGAGCAGGCTGAATACTGAATTGTGTTCAGTGTCACAATATTACTGTTTTTTTTTTTTAGCAAAAAATGCTTGTTTCTAGTCTAAATATCTAAACATTCTTAAATCAAGATCCATTTACTAGATAAATAAAATTACATAAGATATTTTTTGTTTTGTTGAAAATAAAATCAAAATGAAGTGAGTTTTTGCTTAAAACAAGCAAAATTATATGCCAATGGGGTAAGAAAAATAATCTTGTTTCTGATTGAAATCTTGTTTCTTGTTTCAGATAATTTAGCTTGTTTTAAGCAAAAACTCACTTCATTTTGATTTTTTACCCCAGAAAATTGTACTTATCTACTAAATGAATCTTGATTTAAGAATGTTTAGATATTTGGACTGGAAACAAGAAAAAATACTAAATAAGAAGAGCTTTTTTTGCGGTGTAGTCAAATCTTTTGATCATTTAAAATATAATGGGCCTTTGTAATGTTCCTTTTTTGACTATATTCTAAATAAACTACAACAAAATATATTTCCTATGTCCTGTTGATCTCTGTCACATACCTAAAGCTCATTCGTTATGCAGGTCTTTTGTTCTCTCAGGTAGGGCTGAACGATTTTGGAAAAAATCTAATTGCGAATTTTTTTTTTTTTTTTTTTTTTTTTTTACCAATATTGCGATTGCGATTTAATATGCGATTATTTTTTAAACTCTTTATCTTCTGTATTATTCAACAATACATTATTGTATAGTAATGGTGGAAATCTTTAATTGGTACCTCACAATCCGATTCCGATTCTGGGAGTCACGATCTGATTCCAAAAAATTCTTGAACTTTTTAATTTTTAAGTTTTTAATAAATTAATAAATTAATATTAATAATTAAAGGGGCTATATGCGTTTTTCTGAAATTTAAACTCGCGACTGACACATGTGGCCAAAAAACAGAACTGCTCTTATTTTCTGCTCGCTCTCGCAGCGGTGGTGACGTCACATCCGCAGACAGCGCGGAAAAAAACGACCCGCCAGAAAATATAGGATACAGGCTTATAGGTGCACCCACTGTGAGCGGACAAGGTGTCAGTATGCTCATCAGGAGATGTTTGAGTCATAAATGGTAAAATAAAAAGGCTATTGTTACGTTTATTTTGGGGGAAAAGTTGCATATAGCCCCTTTTAATGTTTTTTATTATGATATATGTAATTATAAGCTTTTTAAAATAACTACACATTATAACATTTTAATTAAAACAATTGCATGTTAATAATTTTAAATATATAAACTAATATAGCTGCAAAACATAAAGTAGTAAATCTTAAAGAGAAACAAAAAAACATATTACAAGCAATGAACAAAGAGTGCTTTCAGTATTTAAGAGTGCCTGAACTGTGAGTGATTTTTCTCTTTCTCAGCTTTACTGTTTGATTATTAATCATGACATCATAGACAGCGGGAGACCTGCATTCGCACTAATGCACAGATCTCTTTTGAAATATAAGATGTTTTTGCCCTGTCTGTTTAATTCATTAAGACATTACTGATGGTGTTTACATTAATTTTGCTTCATAAAAGCATTTTGAGACGCGCACAGACGCGTGCTCGCGAGCACTCTTCACAATGCACCGCGTGAGCATTTGAAATGGAAAACCTTCTGTCTGTGAGTTTCTAACGACATGAATGAAGCCTTCGTTGAGCATTTGTAAGGAAAATACCGGCGGGCGAGAACACACACTGTAAGCGTGACATCAGTTTCTCACAGCGCTTATCCTGTGCAAAGAAGCCTGCGAATGTCATTGCAATTCGCGCCGTCAAACTTTCCGAACGTTATGAAATATTATTTTATGGTTCGTGCGTGATTGTGTGTATGTGTGTGTGTGTGTGTGTGTGAGAGAGAGATATATAATGGAAGCAATCAGAATACGGGTGTTTCTAAAACACACGCAGCGCCACCGCGCAGCTGCAGTTAAAATCTAAGCTCAGAATCGATCCAGAATCATTGCAGAGATGATAGTAGCCTATAGTATGAACAACACCATATTAGATAGATCAAACACAAATAGTTTTTTTTTTCTTTTAGGCCAGGCATATGATAGGCTATGTGTAACGTGCCAAGTTGATGCTTCTTCTGCAGACTTTACTCTCGCGTGTCACGTGACCAGACTGTAATCGCAGCCTTTGCGGTTAGGAAATCGCGTTATAGCATATCGCGATATTATCACAAATGCAATAATCGTTCAGCCCTACTCTCAGGTGTGATACTCATTATTCACGATCATTGTTCACGATCATTCACACCTCCTCACATATGGCCTTTGTAAAGAAAAAGTGTCTTACATCACTCTCATTCCTGCGTAATAATCAAGGAACTTTGCTGCCGTACCATGGGTGCAGCAGGCGCAATGATATTACGCAGCACCTGAAAATAGCCCCCAGCACGTTCCCTGTGCAAGCAGGTTGTTACATTGGTTATGTTGACGGAAGTTAGCCTATTTTCAGGCACTGCATAATATCATTGTGCCTTACGCAGGAATGAGAGTATAGTTCCTAGCCATATCGGCCTAGAAAATCGCAACTTTTCATTTTCTGTCAGTCTTAGTACCCAAAGTAACTACAGAAGAGTCAAGTTTTAAATAGGAAAAATATTGAAAGTCTTTGAATCTGATTAGACCGTTAGCATCTCACTCAAAAATGACCAATGATCTATGCTAAGCTATGCTAAAAATTCTACTGCCAGATCCGGAGATCAGCTGAATGGATTTGAAAACGGTAAAACTCAACTGTTGAACTCTAGGGGAGTTGGAAAATTAGCCTATTTTTTAAAAAAGTGGAGTATTCCTTTTAAAAGCTTGTCAGTGAAGCATGCCTCTCTGATCAGTAGTAAATACCGCTTCATCTGAAAGCTGGGAGTTTATATCGTTTATAACGTGCATTTGAAAAAGCAACAATTTGCAAACATGAGAAGCATTTATGAACCTCTTGTCCAACAAAAGACAACTTCTGCTGGGCATATTTAAAGTTTTTGTGTGAGAGTGCCCTCTGGCTTTCAGATAGAGCAGCATTTACTACTGATCACAAAGCCGAGCCGTGCTTCACTCAGAAGCTGCACAAAAAAATAACTGCAACCTTTGCCAAGTCGTATGCGGTTTAATTTCAATTAATCGTGTAGGCCTACTGTACACGTAATCAAATTCCGATATAGACTAGTGTCTGTTAAAATTAAACTGCAAAAAAGACCATTTAACTATGAAGTCTGCGTGTGTCTATGTGATGAATGGTGCGGTTTCGTCACCTACACACACTGAAGTACGCGCAATGCTTGTTTTCTCACTTTATGAGGATTTGAGCGCCTGAACTTTGTCTCCAGAGCTGCTCTATGAGATCACTTCATGAGCATTTTAATTAGAGAAAATAAAACTGTCGTCATATCATATATACATACACAGAAACTCAAACGTTTTTTGTTTAACAGGGACACTCACAACACCGTTGTTGCCTCAGAGTTAGTTATACAAGCTAATTTGCATTTGTACAATTGAGAGGAAAATATTTGGAATGAAGATAAATATTTAACCAAGTTGTGGTTTAAGTTTGAGGATGTTTTTGATTCTGATGAGGCTGTTTTTTCTTTTTCCATATTTAAATTGGGATGCCAAAAAGGCCACCCGATATCCAAATGATACAAGGAGTCAATTTAATTCAGCACTATTGTGCATATCAGAGTGCACATGGAAAACATTCCAGTACAGATTTAATTTTCATAATTCATAATGTATGAAAAGAAGAAAGTCATACAGGTTTGGAATGACATGAGGGAGTTAAAATTAAAGAATTTTAATTTGATAATTTTCAATTATTCCTTTTAACAACAATAACATTTGTAAAAGGCACCTAATTTATGTTGGAAACTGATATTTATCTTTTATCTGGCTTTTATTAAATTACTTTTTACTTACATTTTACTTCTAATTTAAAAAAATATATATTAGAACTAAACATTTAAGAGAAGAAATGTTCATTCCTTTTCAAATTTCAAACCAGTTAGCAAACTGTGTGAATGGTTTTGGCCATAGACATCTGTGGTTTTGGCAAGCACGTAAATACTGTCTCTCTTCTTCTTCTGTGTGACAAGCGAGTGACAGAAGCGTAAAGTGCCGCAGCACCACCTTGTGTACCGGGGCGCGCTATCTACTGAATGTGCACGTTCACTCGGCGCATCGCCAGTGAAAATCGATTGGGTGTGAACACTCAAGACCGCCGAAAAACGTCACGAAAAACGCTGGCGATAAGCACGCGCGATATTCATCCCGGTGTGTACATCCCTTAAGGCAGAGTGGTGCGGCGAAGCACAGAGTGGGGCGTAGGGCTGAACGATACATCGAATTTTCATCGTCATCGCGATATGAACTCGCGCGATGAACACATCGCAACAGACAGCCTGACACGATAAATAAGGGAAAACAGTTTATTACATGCGCCAAGTAACGTTTTCTGAATACTTGGATTACTTTCACATTGAATTGCTTTTTATAAGTGTAGGAATACGGCCATCAAATCCTGCTTAGCCTAAACATATATTATAAAATATTTAGCTAACGTCAAACGGGGCCATCAGCTCTTGGGCTGGTAAATAGGAGAATGTAAAGTCGCACGTCCACTAAGCAAGAGCACCGGCGGTGGGCGGACAACACTTTTTTTTTTTGTATGTGAAGCTGTTTTACGTGAATATTATGACACGAGTGAAGCACAAAGCTTTATTTACAAAATAAATAATAGGTTCGCAATTAAATGTTACATCACAGCCATGGAAACATATGATTCTTGCCGAACGAGAGAGGAAACTTTGTGTGGTGAGACAAATTTAAGTTTGCTTGCTTTTTGCTATCTGGGGCCCGTTCTTCGTACCTCGCTTAATACATCTAAGATGATTTGACAGATCCCAGATCTTTTAATCGTGATAACTGATCTCTGGCTAATTTGGTTCTTCAAACGAATTTGCGGATTGGATTAAAATATCTGGATTAAATGATCTAAGATTACTGAGCATTCTTTTTTCCCCTGAAGAGGGCAGATGCATCGATACTCGAAACCACGATCAGCAATGCAGCGATTGGACAGCAACGTAATGACATCATATAATTAAAAAGCCACCTGGCAAAAAACTTGACAAATTACACAAAAACCCCCCACGAATTTCTGAACCTTTATAAGGAAACAGCCAAACGACCAAACCAACATAAAAGTTATAATAGATAAATGATAAATGTTTTTTTTTTTAACATGATTACCAATTATTTATATTCACGATTTTATACAGTATTTGTACACCCTTTACATTTTTATTTCAATGTTGTAATTTAATTTTTAATTCAATTTGAAGCAGATTTGTAACGTGACAGTATTCAAGTTTCTTATGGGTCAAGATCAAATTATCCTCGCTTGCGCTGCATCAAGCCACTCCCATAATATCCGTGATCACTTAATGCACGCTCAGATTAACTGTACAACATGTGTGTAAACCAATAAAAATAAAATTATATAAAGTAATTATTCCATCACAAATAAATCGCTCAATCAAGTGGCTGTCTATAGTATTATACACAACATTATACATTCTCATATACATATACAATATAACATTTTTATATTATTATTTACAATTATTATTATTGCCCCTGGTTCAGTAATGAACTCTTGTAATAAAGTAGCAGTGGCTGGGACAGATTTTAAGTATCACCTCAAGAGGCAATCTAATCCTGTTTACATGAAATAAGCCTGCTCCCGAGCAGGTTTAAGCTTACGGACCTGTTACTATGACAGCAAGTCCAGGATGAGTTTCGAAGAACCAAACAATCCAAGATCATGCCAAATCGTCAACAATCAAATCCAGCTAACTGAGTTAGCGAGGTACGAAGAACGGGCCCCTGGTCACACGATTTTCCACGAATTTAACAATAGGCTTACTCTATTTTATTCTACTGGACATGGAATCTCTTATTGGACATGGAATCTCTTATAGTTTTGGAACATCGGGAGAAAACATGAAGATATTAGAAAACTATGCTTCTTTCCTGCTCGTGTCATCCCTTTCAGCGCAGAGGTATGACGCACGTCTATGGGGAAATATAAACTAATCTTTTCTTTAACTAATATTTAACTTATATTATTTATATTTCGATTATATACAGATATTTATTTAAATGTTTTACAGGCTGTAGTAGGCTATGTTGTTTCACTGACGGAAGTAGGCCTACTAAAATAAACACGCATGTTTGAGCCTTATATTTTTTATTTTCAAAATGTAGGCTATTTAATTGAGAGATATATATATATATATATATATATATATATTAGACCTCAATCTCAATTAAGTAGCCTACATTTTGAAAATAAAATATGTAAACGAATAATATATTTAACAAATATATAACGAATTTATATATATAATATAAGCTATATAAAAAATATAGGCATGCATGCGTGTGTAGCCGCCCCCCCAACCACCGCGCCACTGCACATTTACACTGCAGTGTTATATTTCGTTCTCCCTTCTCTTTCTTTAATATGAAATGCTGTTTGAATTTCCAAGATAGAAACGCGTTCTTGCCCTGGTTCTGTTGTTCTGGCTCCATCTCTACCTCTAGCTCCCGCTGCTCAATCTTCCGACTCCAAACTGGATAAACTCTAAATAAACTCATGAAACAGAAGTAACGTTAATGTTATCCATTGATTTCAACAATGTAACTGTATTCTAAATATCAACTATTTAAATTGTAACTGTAATGGAATACAGTTACTCATAATATGTATTCTGAATACGTAATGCCATACATGTATTCCGTTATGCCCAACACTGAACACGACCTATTAAAGCACTAAGACATGGGAACAGTATAGCTAACATTCACATTTGAATATTTATCGCAAGTCATATCGTCATCGCAATTTTAAACAATGTTATCGCACATCGCAGCTTTTCCTCATATCGTGCAGCCCTAGTGGGGCGGCTTGGCGCTTGATGAGCGGGTTCAAAATCAGGGGCGGTTCTAGGATTTTAATTTTAGGGGGGCTTAGCCCCCAGTGAGGGTATTTTAGGGTCCAAATTACGCTATTAACTAGTAGCATACTAACATGCATATCCACAGGATGGCTGTTTAGTAATACTTATAAAGTACCTAATACTTTTGCATTGTCTTGTACTTTTGCAATCTGATCTACATATGTGCATTTTAAGATGTTCTGAAGGCCAAAAATTAGATAACAGTAGCTTGAAAACCATGTCAGTGGGCAGTAGATTATTTGTCTTTCTTATCTCCACATCTCTCTTTTTTTCTCTGTTTTTCTCTTGCCCAGTCTCTTCGCTGAGCTTTAACTGATATTTTTCCATTTTCGTCAGAGAAGAAAGTAAATATGGTTTACATATTAACATACTGATATTTATATGTTTTATGAATACTTTTCTTAGACACGTTAATTTACTGTTTATTAAAGTTTTAAGTTTATTAAATTAATTCACAAAATTAACACATTTATTTACTGAAGACTACAAATGGAATAATATTAATTTACAATATGTACACATTCATTATTAATCTTATGCCTAATCTGAAGAAAACGGTTTTGTTAATATTTCTTGTTTGTTAATTACATTATGAATCACATATTGGCCTATTTTCAATTCAAATTGGCGAAATTAGACAAAAGTGTAGGCTATTCATTTGCCTGAATATTTTTGTCTTTGTTTAACATTTCTGACTTAAAGAAGCAGAGTCTTAGTTTACATTTCTCTCACTTGACGTCGATTCGTGCTGCTAAAATTCGCGTTTAGCCTCGGCAGATTCTGTGTGAACATAAAGCCCGCCTACTCTGATTTGATTGGTTTTCTCAAATATTTTGACATTGACGAGCGATGATCGACCAATGAGGCTCAGATGAACGCACACACCTCTGCTTCTGACGCGCGCTCTGCTCGCCGCCGCTGCGGATTGAAGAAGACGGGACGAAGCCGAAGCCTCCCGCCAGTTTCATATGATTTAAAGGTTAATCACACATTTTTTAGGGGGGCTGGGGCAGAAGTTAAGGGGGGCTGAAGCACCCCTAAAAAGGGTCTAGAACCGCCCCTGTTCAAAATAAACTAGTCAGAGGTTTATGAACTCTATTTATTACAGAAAATACTCAATATCATTAACAAATAATTTAGTATAATTTGTTTGATATGTGAATTTCTACATTATTTCTATGAGCCTGAACAAATATTTTCATAATAAAATTATCAGGTTTCCACAACGATTTACAAAGTTGACCGTTTCTATCCGAGCAATTCATTTTTCTCTGCTTTGAAAAAAACCTTTCTAAGGCCTGCCTGTATAGATAGGCTTCAGGGACAAATCTGTTTATACTAATTTTTAAGAATGCAGCAAGGTGCTCTCCTTGAAGTTAATTTGAAGTTAAGTTAATCTGAAATGGAAACAAATTTATGTTAGTCCAGTTTTCCATGTCACATACAAGCTTCTCCAAAATAGGTACTTTGTGCAAAGCTGTCTTGTCCTAATGTTAAATATGATTTACAAATGTCATCCCTTCACAACTTTACATTAGCAATAATGGACCGACTTTATATTAACTTAACTAGGTACTAACATTTAAATTAATCATTTGATACAATGCACTTACTGTGTACATACGTTTTTACATTGTACTTGCACTTGTACTTAACTTCTGTAGTTAGATTTATAATTACTCTGTTGACACATACCTAACGGCCAATTTATACTTCTAAAGATGTTAATCAGTGATTGTATATCAAGAACAGGGACACATCACAATGGGTGCATTTCGTTTTGTGATTTCAACGGAACGAATAAAGTCTCCGCAACAGCAATCGATTGAAGCGCTATAGCCTGTGCATGAGCTACCGATAGCTACCCTCAGCAGAGTGCGAGCAGCACATATTTTTTCGCTGCCCATGTTAATCAATGAAAGTGTCGCGCTTCCGATGTGAATGCTCTCATTCATTGATATGAGCAGTGAAAACATATGCTGCTCATGTGACGTGAAACAGGCTTTAAACCAAAGAAACCAAACTAAAGATTTTAGGGACTTTGGTTACCCTTTTAAAGCACGACCATCGCAATGCAACATTCAAATCTGCGTTCGCGCTGCCGCTGATCTGGAGAAAGAGAGCAGCTGCCATGTAAATGTACAGATAAGCAGCTTCAAAGTCTTTCGCTTACTACGCCAGGAGGTGGCGACGAGACTGTTTAAAAAAAGTGTTTGTCATTGGATCATCCATTCAAAAGATTAATTCACAAACGCTTATTCAGCCAATAATTAAACTAGTCTTTATGAATGAGACATGACCATTCAAAATAATTTTTAAAATGATTTCATTCTAATTAATGATTTTAAATAGACTGAAGCAATGAACATTTTGTCAGAACCTCTTGTAAATTTTGTTTAGTTGTCTAATGTTTTTCTTCAGAAAAGAAGCTGTATTAGTTAAGGCCACCTAATATAAAGTGGGACCGCAATAATTAATTAAATCTATAAATTGTACATGTAAAAGCTGAAGAATACTGTGGGCTGTGGGCCACAAACAGACTCTAGATGGGGCAGCTAACTCATGCACTTCTGTCGACATTAATCTAAATATAATAATCCGATTAGTGATAATCCGAACATAATGATAATTTTTTGAAAACGCAGCATTTTGGTGTTTTAGGACATTTACATGCATGTATTTAGTAAACACCCTTTATTCCAACATGACTTTTCAAATGAGGCTTAAGTCAACAGTGTTCCAGACTGAATGCTAGATGATAATTTATTATTATCATTATAAGTTACTATTAAGTTACTATAATCATATAAAATTTCTATTGTTTTGCTTAGTTCTTTTAATAAGTGCAGTTACTAATATTACATTTATTAGACATTTTAACAGTGAAGCAGATATGCAGACTTGATATGCTTGATATGCAGATAAAACTTGATATGCAGATAACTTGATATGATTGACTTGATATGCTGATAAAATGAATTGTATTAACAATGTGCAAAAACACTTTCTGTCGTCGCTTGGCTAATGTCCGTCCTGGGTAGTGTCTTTTGAATAATGACGTGCACGAAGCGCTCTCTACTCCCCGTCATTAGTAGACTTTAGATTTATATATCAATCACAGACATTACAATAGACAAAAAATCTTGCTTTTTATTTCGTATATCTTTTTTTTTATTTTTACAAGAAATCCTGCAGGTCATAAAGAACTTTGTTTTTCCACCTCCAAGAAAGGAGGAAGGACGAGTGCTATCCCTTATGTCTCCTTATTTAGCTAAATGCCCTGGTATGGTGTCGTTTTCCTTGAGGCAAAAAAAGCCATGTGATGACTTTAAAAACAGAGCAGAATTATAAATTAGAATCAGAATCATAGCGGGTTGAATAGATACTTAAGTCCAAATGTCAATTTTTATAGTAGGTGGCAAAAAAATTCAATCAATGTCTGGTGCGGGTTATTTTTTGTATTCTCATAAATACAAATGTCTCCTAAATGAAATGAGATATTTTCACCAAATTTGACATGCTTATGTATGGGGGCACTCTGAGGACACTCAAAAAAAAGCGGTGGGAATAACTTGGTGGCGCTATAATTGAACAAAACATGAAATTGACTCTATACAACTCAATGTATTTCTCTGGGTTTTAAACTTTTTTGCTTAAAATTGTCTCAATTTCTTTACTAGTGTCAATTTCATTGACAAATAATTTGTCGTCTTTTTAGTCAACAACCTTTTTTCACTGATGAAAACGAGACAATAACTAAATAAAAATCAGTTTTGGATGACAAAAACGATGAAAAAAATCTACTGTCATTTTCGTCAACGAATAAAACGAGACAAAAATGTTAGGGAGGGTAGATTAGGGAAAGGATCCAGTCAGTTCTGATGTCCTGTGTAATAGATGCGCACAAATGAATTGTAATGTGCTGATCTAAGTGCGGGAAAATACGGCGCTGTTGTGTGTTCTACAGGCTCAAGAAACAGCACATCAGAGCGATTCAATCAATGAATAGCACACATTTATGCCAGGTAATTGTTTATGAAGTAATGCTGATCAATAATGACAATGTTTACTTTACGATGTATATATGGTAATATGTTTTTGACTGTTGTAACAATGCATATTTTATCTTCCTCATCTGAACAATCTGTCAATGTGTATTTCAAGCTTGTTTATAAGTAAAAGTCACGCATTATATATACGTTTTTGGTTAATCTAATCTATTTATTTAATTTAATTCCCATTTAATTCATAGTCAGGAGGAAAGACTTAAGAACAGTATTTGACACATTATTCAATAAAGTATCAGGGTTATAATAGTTAACTAAAACCATTAAAATTATTCATTACTTGAAATTAAATGTTAACTGAAAATTGAAATTAATAAAAAGAATTAAAAAAATAAAAATAAAGGACTTCTAAAGCAAAGTGCCGCATTTGTTTTAGAAAAATATCCATATTTAAAACTTTATAGACTAAAATAGCTAACTTCCGGCAGTCAGCAGTGCGTGAGTCGACTTGCGCTAAAAGAGTAACCCCCGACGCTACATTTTGTTTTGCTCTATCCTCTGTGCTTCTGCGTTTGTCAATACGCATGTGTTAAGGGTTCAAGGACGACTCTTTCGTCGTAAATCAATGCGTACGGCACTCCGCTTGAAGTTAGCTATTTTAGTATATACATTTTTAAATATGGATATTTTTCTTACACAAACGTGCCACTTCGCTTCAGAAGGCCTTTATTAACCCCCCGTAGCCGTGTGGAGCACTTTTTTGATGGATCAATCAGAAAAATATATGTACCAAGAGTGCTTATTGTAGGTAAAACTAACCCCCAACTTTAGACAAAAGGTGGCGTCTATAGAGCCCCTCCTCCAAGCCCATTTCTAAGGCTTTGCCCATGTCTTCTGGCTATCAAGTCTGATGTGTGTGTCGAGTTTCATGCAATTTAAAGCATGCAAAGTCTCTCAAAAACACCCCCAAAAATATTTAAAGTTTGATGCATTGCCATGACAACAGTATTCACGATATCAAGAATCCTTTAACAGGTGTACACCTGCGGTGGTTTGACATTATTCTGACAAAGATTGAAGCAAAATAGGTAAAAATAAGTGGCCAATTTTGAGAGTGACACACTTCCTGCTGCCAGTTGGTGGCTCTATGACTTTGACTCACAATAGTCACATTCATGTAATTGGCTTCCTACAATGAACACGCAGCTGACGTTTTATTGAAATCAGTCTATTTATGCTTAAGTTATTACACGCATCCTGTTTCCCTCATTTTGCCATAAATTCATTTCCTCACCACGGCCAAACCGTTTGAGAGATAAAAAAATGATGACATGAGTTTATAACAGAATTCAGTTTAAAATTTGAGTGGATCAAGCCACTTGCGCTGTCTTGATAGCGGTCGAAGCATAGAGCAAGTTCATCAGCATTGTGTCGGTGAGACATTCCTGTTCTGCTGTTGTGCGCAGCTAGCGCTGTTTAATCAGGTAGAAAAAAATGGAATTCAGAAAAATAAAGCCGATTTTGAGAGAAATGAATACGCGGCGGGAAAACATACGGAGGGCATCAGCTTTCATTTCTGCACTTGTGATAAATGTAAGGAGATAGTCAGGCTATAGACATGCATCCAGACTTTATCTGAGAGTAGTGAGAATGTAACAGCTTTAGACACTGATTTGGATGCGACTAGCTTAGTGACCTCTGTACATTGTCGGTTCCGGCTATAGAGCCCGTGCAGCAGGGCAACTGGGTGACTGTGAGACAGCATAGTCACGGGTCAAAAAAACGCTCTTTCGTTCCAATTAGAACATCAAACAGGTTCTCCCCACTCAGTGACGCACCCACTGAGTATCCTGTTGAAAGTGCCCTAGTTATTGGCGATTTCTATTACACGGAACGTGAAAATAGAGACACCAGCCACCATAGTCACATGTTTACCCGGAGCCAGAGCGCCTGACATCAAAGCAAATTTAAAAATGCTGGCTAATGCTAATCGTAAATTCTCTAAGATTATTATTCATGTCAGCACAAATGATAACCAAAATTGACATTAAAGAGGTGTGTGAACTCTCAAGTACAATGTCTGGTGAAGTTTTTTGCTCTGGTCCCCTCCCTGTTTGCTGGAGTGATGAGATACTTAGCAGACTATCATCACTCAATGGCTGGTTGTCTAAGTGGTGTCCGCAAAATAACATAGGGTTCATAGACAATTGGAAAAGCTTTTGGGGCAGACCTGACCTGTTGAAAAAGGATGGCATCCATCCTTCCTGGGGTGGTGCCGCTCTTCTCTCTTGTAATTTGGCGCATAGTCTTAGAGCTAAACCTTGACTAACTGGGGCCCAGGTCAGGAAGCAAACAAACTGGCTAAACCGACCATCTGCTAGCTGTCTCGCATCACAGAAGTCAGATAAATCCCAACACATAGAGACTCTTTCACCTAGATATTATCACATAGAGACTGTGTCTGTTCCCTGAATTAGTGAATACAAAAAATTCTAATTCAAAAATTCAGTAAAAATGTAATTGATGTCCAACAAATAAACAACAGATATAATACAGATGAACAAATGATAAAGCTCGGGTTGCTGAATATTCGATCCCTTTCCCCTAAAGCACTTATTGTTAATGATATGATTACAGATAATAATCTAGATGTGCTGTCTTTGACAGAAACCTGGCTAAAACCTGACGACTACATTACTTTAAATGAGTCCACCCCCCGAGATTATTGTTATAAACACGAGCCGCGTCTGAAAGGTAAAGGGGGAGGGGTTGCTGTAATTTATAATAATATCTTCAGTATTACTCAGAAGTCTAGTTTCCAATATAATTCCTTTGAAGTGTTGGTGCTTTATGTAACGTTATGTAGAGTAATTGGTAAATCCCGTTTGACATTTGTGTTGGCTACTGTATACAGGCCACCAAGGCACAATACAGACTTTACCAAAGAATTAGCTGATTTTCTATCAGAGTTAGTACTGGCTGCAGATAAAGTACTACTTGTTGTTGATTTTAATATCTATGTAGACAATAAAAAAGACACATTGTGATTGGCATTTAGAGACATTCTAAACTTTATTGGAGTTAGGCAACACGTGTCAGGATCCGCTCATCGCCATAATCATACTTTAGACCTAATATTGTCACATGGAATAAATGTTGATACCGTTGAAATTCTGCAACAGAGCGATGACATTTCAGATCATTACCTAGTATCATGTATACTTAATTTAGCTAAGGCTGCAAAGCCGTCCCCTCGCTTCAAATATGGCAGGACTATCACTGCCGCCACTAAAGATTGCTTTGTAAATAATCTTCCTCATCAGTTTCATCTCCTCTGCATCCCAGATAGCTTAGAAGAACTCGAAGTTGCAACAGAAACTATTGACTCTCTCTTTTCCGGCACTTTATACCCCTTTTCCACCAAGGCAGTGCTAGAGCTAGATCGGAGCCAGAGCCTAGTTTCAAATCGGTTCTTTGTGTTTCCACACCCAAAGCCCCAGCTCCGAGCCAGGAAAAGTGGTTCTTAAGTAGCACCAAAACATTGCTGGGCTAAAACAGTTGCTGGGGTCAACAAGACCAACACAAACTTGAGATCCGCCATTTTTGAAATAGCAGCTAATGGAGCTAACAGCTGCTGCTCGTTTGTAATCTCCGTCTATACAAATTATGGTGAACAGCATGAATGCGTTGGATTCGTTGTGTTTTCGTTGTGTTTTGATGCCGATGTAGGATCGTAAAGCCATGTGAATCAATAGTAACGCAACGTTTGCATTGTTGATGGAAGGCTTGTTCGCAGCGGTGCTGTGCAGACCGATCGCCGTATGATAACGAATCCAGCGAGAGCATATGACTACTTATGCTTTTGATTCACTCATGCGTTTTTTTTTTTTAAATATATCATACGTGGATCGGTCTGCGCAGCGCCGATGCATCTAGAACAAGCCTGGTGTGTTTGTGTTTCCCGCTCCAGGGTTGCCAGGTTTTCACAACAAAACAAGCCCAATTGCTACTCAAAACAAGCCCAATCGCGTTTCAGGGGGCTTCCCTGGTAAAAATCACATTTTTGGGGTCGCTTTAACCCATGGACATGAAAAACAGCCCGCGGCAAAACCGCAGACTTGGCAACACTGCCGCTGCCTCGCTAGTGTTGCTGAGAAAGATATACAGTGACGTAAGACATGGCTCTGTTGTGGCTCTCAGCATGTGGAAAAGCAAACGGTTCTCAAGAAGGCTCCTCAGTCGAACCAACTATGAACTGGGACTAGCTCTGGCTCTGAACTAGCTCTAGCACTGCCTTGGTGGAAAAGTGGTATGAGACACAGTTGCTCCCCTGTGCTTCCCTGTGGAAGAAGATTAAAGAAAATAGTCCAACGCCGTGGTAAAACGAGCACACTCTGCCCTTAAAACAGCAGCCAGAAAATTGGAGCGCAGCTGGAAGAAAACAAATCTGGAGGTTTTTCGCATTTCGTGGAAAGGGAGCATGATTGCATACAGAAATGCCGTAAAAACTGCTAGATCTGCTTATTTCTCGACTCTCTTAGAAGAAAACAAACACAATTAGGGCTGTAACGATTTGACCAAAAATAAAAACCTCGATTAATTGAACTTTTTACCTCAATTACGATTAATGAACGATTTTGTATTTTTTGTTTTTTTTTGACCTCATAAGGTTTTTGAGTAAGTTCACTGATAAGGTTTGTACTGTAAATATGTATGGTGGAATTTTTTTTTCTAATGAAAAATTGCATTTCTTTGTGATTTTAAAATACTTGAAGGAAACGGTTCACTTTCAGCACTTATTGTCTATGGGGCAGATTTCTGTTTGTTGTACATCAGATACAGATAAATTAGCACATTAGGCCTACATTACATTTATTGGAATGCATTAATGAGAGGGGGATTGTGTGTGTGAATTACTCATACCGTCTCTATTCATTATGAAGCTGTGGTTTTACTTCAAAGGTATTAAAATATATGCCTATAACGGTTCAGTTTCTAAGCTACTTTAGTGACTTTACTTTAGTCACAGGACAGCGTTGACACTCCGTTTCTGCGCTGCTCTCTGCGTGCGATCTTCAAGTGATGTGCAAGCTTCTGTCTGAGTGTTCGTGTGTCACAATATATCAGGCATTAGTTCAACATAACACACATCTGATGGTCGAAACTCACTTTAATGTTCAAACTGGCAGGGCTTAAACCACATACAAATGACAAGCTTTGTGAGGACGCAGTTGAAAGAGGTCTGCCTTCAGGGCGCGCGCGTGTTGTCAGAGACGCGACGCGACGCGGCTCGGCTCTCTGTGTCACAGAAAAAAGCTGAGCGCTGAACGGATACATTTTCCGTATTGTTGTTTTTGAATAGTGCACAATCGCTTTAAATGTTCAAACTGGCAAGCCTTTAAACGCATACTTGACAAACTTTATGAGCACGAAAGTGAAAGCGGCTTCGGGGCTTGCGTGCGCCGTCTGTCTGTGTGTGTGTGTGTGTGTGTGTGTGTGTGTGTGTGTGTGTGTCAGCACGTAGGCTATAAGAACAGCAATTAACTGACCTGTATAAACTGTGTTAAACATGCAGTCACTATAGTGATTCTGGGCATCTATAAACACAGATAACCGCTCCTGCATCTCTCTGTGTACCTGCAAACTGCACTTGATGTGACTGACGGGGCGGAGTCACGTGAAAACCGAAATAATGTAAGGTTCTGAATGTCGATTAATCGTACAGCCCTAAACACAACCCTAGGTATTTATTCGATACAGTGTGTAGGGAGGCCAACCAGTTGGAGTGGAAAAGGAAATGACGTGCTGTACAAAAAGTTAATGCAAAATCCAAAAAGGGTGTTTTATTGGAAGGTGCAAAAATATTTACAGTGCAGGAGAAAACAAGAATAAATAAAAACTGTACAAAAAGGAAACAAAACAGCAACAATGTGCTAATTTGGCTAAACCAATGGGCCCAAGTTTGCAACACTGCTCAGTATGTGCTTCCACTGAGTCCATAATCAGAACTGAAATCCTCTAGGCCAGCGAGCCTATTATAGGCTGAAGCCCCACCTACAGGGCATACCAAGTAATAGAAACAAATTTAAATGTTTGTAACAATACAATTAAATACTATATTAACCCATTTTAACAAGACAAACTTCCAAACAGCTAATACAGCAACCATTAAGGAGTTTAACATACAATTAAATGGCAAATCATCTGTTCCTAAATTCTACCCCTCTGACATCACACCAAAATGGTAGCTTCCACAGGAAGTGATGTGGCTGCTGCTTTAAAAGACAGTTTGACCTAAACGAAGGGTTTGGTTGTACAGAGTGGGTTGGTGAACCGGGAAGTTTAACTGCAAGAAGGTTTGTAAAAATATTGTGGGGAAAATAAAAGGTAATTATAACATGAGCTATTGTGTTCTGGCATTTTGTTATGTAGAAACAATGAGAAACTTAAGAAAACTAGAACAAGACACAGCAGAAACCAATTTTAGACTGAACAAAACAAAAACTCCATAACACCTTCCTAATGTGTACACAGATGTTAATATTGCCTGCAATGCATAGTACAAGTGAAATGGGTGAATGTTTGCAAGTCCAAATTTAGATAGTCAACAGGTTAACCTGTGACACAGTGGCTAAATTAACCAATAATAAAGCTTCAACTTCTGATGTTTGTGAGCAGCACAGTAGTAATGACTTTATGAACTTCTTTACGTGTAAGATTGATAATATTAGGAAAAAAATTATAACCATGCAGCCGTCTACTATAGTATCACATCAGACAGAGCATTGTAGTGTCACTGAGGAAAAATTACTCATTCACTGCTATAGGAAAAGAAGAATTGGCTAAACTCGTTAAATCATCAAAATCGAAAAAATATCGACCCTATACCAACTAAGCTACTGCAAGAGATGCTTCCAGAGGTCATAGATCCTCTTCTTAATATCATTAATTCATCCTTGACATTAGGATATGTACCGGAAACTTTTAAGTTGGCTATTATTAAACCACATATTAAAAAAACGCAACTTGATCCTACAGTTTTAGTCAATTACAGGCCAATCTCAAATCTACCCTTTCTGTCAAAAATACTAGAAAAGGCAGTGTTCTCACAATTATGCTCCTTTTTTTTTAGAAAGAAATGGTATCTGAGGATTTCCAGTCAGGATTTAGACCGTATCATAGTACTGAGACTGCTCTCATCAGAGTTACAAATTAATTACTCTTATCATCCGATCGTGGTTGTATCTCTCTATTAGTGTTACTCGATTTTAGCGCTTGCATGTAATTGAAGATATCATTAGGAAGCATGGCGTTAGTTTTCATTGTTATGCTGACGATACTCAGCTCTATATTTCTTCACACCCTGACGAAACTTACCAATTCACAAGATTAACGGAATGCATAGCTGATATACAAAATTGGATGACTAGTAATTTCCTGCAACTTAATTCAGAAAAAAACAGAATTTTTAATTATTGGACAAAAAACTCCACAAGTAGTAACCTAGAATATTGTCTAACACTTGATGGCTGCTCTATCAAGTCCTCGTCGTCAGTTAGGAACCTTTGTGTGCTCTTTGATACCAATCTTTCATTTGAAAGCCTCGTTTCTGGCATCTGTAAAACTGCATTCTACCATCTTAAAAATATAAATAAATTACGGCATATGGTTTCAATGCAAAATGCTAAACAGTTAGTTCATGCGTTCATGACCTCAAGGCTAGATTATTGTAATGCTCTACTGAGTGGTTGCCCTGCTCGCTTGATAAACAAACTCCAGCTGGTCCAGAACGCAGCAGCTAGAACCAGGAAGTATGACCATATTAGCCTGGTTCTGTCAACACTGCACTGGTTCCCTATTAAACATTGCATACATTTTAAAATCTTGCTTGTTACTTACAAAGCACTAAATGGTTTAGCTCCCCAGTACTTGAGTGAGCTCTTAACACATACTCCATCACGTCTATTGTGGTCTCAAAATTCTGGCCAGTTGATAATACCTAGAATATCAAAATCAACTGCAGGCGGTCGATCCTTTTCCTATTTAGCACCTAAACTCTGGAACAGTCTTCCTAGCATTGTTCGGGAAGCAGACACACTCTGTCAGTTTAAATCTAGACTAAAAACACATCTCTTTACTATGGCATACACATAATTTTTTTTTCTTCAATTAAATGATTGTTAGGCTGCATTAGCCAGGCATCACCAGTTTCTCCACAGCGGCTGTACAGCCGAATCAAATTCTGTTGCATTATTTTCCTGTTTAACACTGTGAAGCTGCTTTGAAACAATCTGCATTGTAAAAAGCGCTATATAAATAAAGTTGACTTGACTTGACTCTGATAGACGCAAGACCATGCCGAACGCTGTGAGTGTGTTTTAGAACACACTAAACTTGGGTCTCTAGCCAACAAAGTTTAAGTTTACGTTCATACACTCTTCGTTTGTTGGCCAGAGGAGAACTGGCACCCTGACAGAGCCTGGTTCCTCCAAAGGTTTTCTTTTTCTCTCCTTTCTGTCTGTCACCTGATTGAGTTTGGGTTCCTTGCCACTGTCTCTAGCTAGCTTATTTTTGATCTGCACGTTTTTTGAAGTTTACACAGAGATGATAGCGCTATCGTTTTCAAAACTTGCACTTTGAAATCTATTTTAAAGTTTGCGTTCTCAGGCCACCAAAACGCTGTTGTTGTGTAAATGAACACACCGTAAATGAACGTCGTTGTTTTGTAAAAAAATATGGCTGTAGTGTCCTTGACATCACCCATAGGGTTCTGTTCTGAAGAGCAGTTTTGAAGCCTCAAAGTCGGCCGTTGCCATCTTGGCAGCGCCTCACTGCGCATCACTCCCGGATAACAGAAAATGGGCAGAGGCGGGACGTGCCTAGAGCTGAGGTAACGTGATGACTAACAGACAGCAGACAAACGGCAATCCACCTGTCACTCAAAAGTGGCCATGCCCTTAATCATGCATAACTTTAAAGCTTTATATAATGTAAATGAATGAGATGAAATGAATGAAAAATTCACCCCCCTCACAGTTGTCATGAAGGGCAAAATTAGCCTTATAGACCAAAACCACAATTTGTACCAGGCTGTAAACATGTTTTTTTTCCTGCTGTATCTACGTAAGGTGGGTAACAGTGAGCCCCAGGGAGGCCAACAAAAGTGGGCCCTGTATAAGGGCATAATGTGTGTATATATTGGCTGGATAGAATCGGGCCATATGATTATAGAAACTATGATCGGACATAGTCGGGCCTTATAGTTATGTAGTATAAACACATGCGACACATGTGAACACAGTTTATATGTGTAAAACGGGAAGACCGGAAGAAAATCGGGCCTTAAGTAATAATAAATGGCAATGCCTATTAAATGGAGAGAATCCCAGCCTGTAAAGCGGGGATTTCCAGATTATAAAATCTGATAAAAGTGGACGGAGAGGCCCAGCCTGACGCTGCACAGAAATCTTCCAGAGGAATGCCACATGACCATGCCCATGACGAGGCCATGCCATGCCGGCACAACCTTTAGTGCGGCCACTGAAGCACACAAAGAGCTGTTCTGACTGCCTGGAAGGGGCGGAACGCTATAGATATGAGCCGCTCCCAGGGAGCTCAGGTAGTGCTCTGCCCATAAAAGGAGGTGTTTTGCCATGGAATGTAGAGAGCCTGATTTCAGACCGCCCTGGTGATTTATATAGGAGACCACTGACATGTTATCCGTTTGGACCAGGACATGGGGACCCTTTATGTACGGAAGGAAAGCTCTTAGAGATAGAATGACCGCTTTCATCTCTAGACAGTTTATGTGCAGCCTTTTCTCTGATTCTGCCCATTGGCCAGAGACTGGCTTGACGGGCCCCAACCTAGGTTGGACGCATCTGTCTAGACCACTTTCCGTTTCGTAACTGTACCCATAATCACACCTGTCTGGTACCAGGTGGTCGCCTTCCAAGGAGCCAGAGATTTGACACAGCTGTGGTTAACTTTGATGCGAAACTGGCCTGAGCCGGAACGCCGGAGTTCATGTGTAATAGACCCAGCGCATGTGTAATAGACCCAGTTTGAGTACTGCCGATGCCAAGTCCATAAGACCTAGCATCCTCTGAAAACGTTTGAGAGGAATGCACGCGCCAGCTTTGAATGACGCCGCCATGTTCTGAATGGAGAGGGCACGCTGTGACGTAAGCTGCGCCCTCATTTGTATTGAGACTCTGACCGTACCCAGGAAAGAAATATTCTGGGTGGGAGACATTGAACTTTTGGCAGTATTAATCCTAGGGATGGGCAACAGTGATCGAGTACTCGAGTACTCGAACGTGACAGCGACGATCGTTCATGAAAACGATGATTGCTCTGACTTTAAAAAATATATGTCTATTTTTCAGGTTGGTTATTGCGGCATTTTTGCCGGTAACTGAGGTTTGATTGGTTAGCGTTAGACAGCACGCCTTCCAGATCGGCGAAATAAACTGAAGCGCGCACTGCAGTGATGCCTGGAATCACTGTGATCATGAAATACAGTTAAGTGCAAGATGTACAGCGCTAATATGTCATATACATCGCATTATAATGAAAACAAGATTGTAATAGAATGTTGTAAATTATCTGTGCTTTATTTGCCATTGTATCGGCGTTGTTGTTAAGGGAAGAGCGCATTCAAAATGTGTAAAAACTAGCACGACAAAGTTCACGTGCCCATTCGCGTCCTTTTGTGCTGATGCAAGAAGGTACACTGATTAATCTAATATAAGATGCGTTTGGTTGAGTTTATTGACCTGCTAGCAAAGCTATGTAGGGTGCTGTTTATTTACAGTTTTAGTTCAATTACAATGATATGATTGATTGGGTTATTTGAGATGTTTAAAAAAAAAAAAAAAAAACATCTAAAACAAAATAACCATTTATATGCATAAATAGCAGAATCTAGCAGTTATTTTTTTCTAGTCATATGTTAATGTTTTCATAGACATGTGATGTTTGTATTTGTCAACATTAATTTTCGTAACACTCTTAAAATAGTTTTATATCTCCATGACGGAGACACCCCGCCCCCCACACAAGCTCTGCCCCCAATTACTTGAGTACTCGTTTTTGAGACCTATCGATGATCGAAATGAGAAATTGACAAAAATTCCCATCCCTAATTGATCCTGAGACCCAAACATTCTAGATGGTTGAGGAGCCAGGACCTGTGGATCATCAACTGTGTCTCTGATTGGGCTATGACAAGCCAATCGTCAAGGTAGTTGAGTATACGCATGCCTTTTAGCCTCAGTGGGGCATGCACTTCGTAAAAGTGTGAGGCGCCAGGGATAACCCAAATGGCAGGACTGTGTATTGATAAGCCTGACCCTCGAAGGCGAATCTCAAGAATGGCCTGTGATGGGGTGTTATCTGAATGTGAATGTGATCTTTCAGGTCGACTGTGAAAAACCAATCCTCCGGGCGAATGTGCGCGAGGATTTGTCTCACTGTCAGCATCTTGAATGAGCGTGTCATGAGCGTTTTGTTCAGATATCTGAGATCTAGGATGGTTCTGAGGCCGTTCCCTTTTCTAACAGTTTCGATACCTCGGCGCTTGACTCGCGCTGCTTTTCACTGAGGTCTCGACCACGGCATGAAAGCGCGGGGGTCTGCGAGCGAACCGTAGCGAGTTACCTCTTTTTATTCTGTTAAACACCCAATTTAATATACCGGGAATGGCCTGGGCCCGTGAAGCCAGGGGTTGAATAGAATCGGGGTCATGTTTTTACTTACATTTTTAAAAAATACCTGCATGCAATTACATCTGTAATTTCTGTAGTTACATTTATAATTACATGTTGTAGGGCTGCAACTAACGATTATTTTAATCGGTTAATCTGTCGATAAATTTTTCGATTAATCAATGAAACGGATTTAAGAAAAAAAACATTAATTTCCGATCCTTTATTCAAAAACAGAACTGACAGTTCAAATTCACAGAGCAAAAAATCTTCAGAAAGTGCACAGGTTGCTACAATGAATCTATAAATCTTTTTTTTTTTTTTTTTTATTAAGAAAAATACTAATCATAAAACTTAACAGGATGTTAGAACTTGTTCTCTACACTACACTCAGACGCACACACTCACAAACAAAATTTAATGGGTTTAGTTAAATTGTAATGCATTAAGAATTTCTCTAAAATGTCCAAACCCATTATATACTCCTGGAGAAAACATCTACTGCATAACCTATTAATATGAATGATATTAAAGTTTAAACATGCAATACAGACACAGATTTAACTGCTGTGACATATAAAAAAATATTATGTAACAATTAAATAAAACTACTCCTCCTAAAGAAGAACACAATGTCTTATTTGCAATGAATGATATGCATTCTTTATAACAACTTGCATACAACATTTCTTATAGATAAAATATGGATTAAATAATTAATGTATAATAAATATAATGAATCCTTATTAAAACTAAAGAGGTGATTTTCTCTATCTTTTGTTGTTTGATTAATATTAAGAGCACAAATGGAAGCAGGTTAATGGACTGCTGTCACTTTAAGACCGAATGCTGACCAAAAATGACAATAGATATTAGTCATAGTTTTTGTCTGTTAAAAATGTTGTTGATTAAAATATTGACAAATTATTTGTCAACGAAATTAACATCGCAACAGATTGAAAAATGAATGGGCCAAAAAAGGCAAGTGAATAAAAACGTGTCTTTAGTCTTGCAAACTATACCACCCCTGCTTTACTACTGTTATTAACAAACTAACGCTTGCTTGTCAAGCTGGATAACGAGTAAACAAACACAAGAAGAGCTACTGGAGGGACGTCACGCTCCTCACTTCGAAACGGAACAAAAGTTGGATTTTGAAGTAACTTAACGTTACCCTGCTGTTGAACTCCCTTCCTCCTCATCAAGGACTCCAAGATGTTTTCGTTTTAGGTACTGAATCACCACCGTGGTGCTCCCGTGCTATGCCATGTCGCGTCGCTTTTGCTGCAATTAACACACTTTTTCGATTTATTAATGGCGCTTTTCGACTGGTACGGCTCGGCTCGCTTTTCCGCTGCGTGGTACGACGGGTACAGCACGGCTCGCCCGCTTCCACTCTGCTTTGCGCTCAACTGTTCTTTTTATTATACTCAAACATCTCTGTGTCTTATTGAGGGGCATTATAGTCGCGCGACACAACGAATCGATAATGAAATTCGTTGCCAACTCTTTTAATTATCGAATTTTATCGATTCATTGTTGCAGCCCTACAATGTTGACACTTCCCTTACACCTAACCCTACCCTTAAACTTACCCATACCACCACACCTGTCTCTAACTTTTACCCGTATCCCACCTCAATTTCAGCAAAAGTGTTTTGTAATACAATATGAACACAATAAGTACATTATCCTTATTTTCTGATGTAAGTACATGGTAGATAAGGCCACCTTATATAAAGTGAGACCGTATATGTTTTTTATATTAAACATACTTTTCATACTTGAGTATGGAAAGGATAAGTAAATGCAAAATATAAAATGAGCAAATAGATATTATTAAAAATTGTTCTATACAGTTTGAGCCGCAAGATTGTGTTCAGTTTTAACCCTGTTTCTTCCATTTAGTTTGAATTAAAGTATTAGTTCACTTCAAAATGAAAAATATCAGGAAATTTACTCGCCCCCATCTAACCCAAGATGTTCATGTCTTTCTTCAGTCGAAAATAAATTGTTTTTTGAGGAAAACATTCCAAGATTTTTCTCCACATCATAGACTTCCATGGCAACCAAAATGTTGAAGGTCCAAATCAATGCAGTTTCAAAGGGCTTTGAAGGGCTTCAGAGGCTCTGTGCAATCCCAGACGAGGAATAGGGTCTTATCTAGTGAAACGATCTGTCATTTTCAAAAAAATAAATATAAATGAATCCATTTGCTTGGTGCCGGTGTGCACATGCCATAAGAGGCACTATCTGGTACGAAGAACGGTTCACATTTCTCGCAAAAATGGCCACGGGTGTTCATCTTCCTTACGACGTTTGTCACTTGGGCTTGAGTAGAAATTACACTGTGGTTGTGTGAGCACTTGTTTGCACATGTGCAAAGGAATTGAACCAGTTATCTAACTTGCAAGCACCAGCAGACCACTGATTCGTCCAACCTGTCTGTGACTTTTGTAGTAACAAAAATATTCTTTAGGGAGATGCATCACAATGAATGTATACATTTTTATTTAGGAAATGTAGTGGAGTAAAAGTGAAAGTTGACAAAATATAAAAACTCAAGTAAAGTACAGATTCTCCCAAAAAATACTTAAAGAACCACACCACTGTTCCAACTCCCCTAGAGTTAAACAGTTGAGTTTTACCTTTTTCGAATCCATTTAACCGATCTCCGGGTCTGATATGGCTAGGAACTATACTCTCATTACTGCGTAATAATCAAGGAACTTTGCTGCCGTACCATGCAGGCGCAATATTACGCAGTGCCTGAAAATAGGCTAACTTCTGTCAACATAATCAACGTGACAACCTGCTTGCACAGGGAGCATGCTGGGGACTTTTTTCAGGTGCTGCGTAATATCCTTGCGCCTGCTGCACCCATGGTACGGCAGCAAAGTTCCTTGATTATTACTATTCTACATATGTGTGTCTAGGGGAAGTAAGACTGTAATTACTGACGACTCGTTTCAGACAGATCACATGGAGTTATTGTCTCCCAAAAGAAAGAACCAATTCTGAAGCGCGCTCGAAACTCAGATTTGTCTTTTGCATTTAAAGCATATATTTAATTAATTAAGCTAATTAGGTAGCGGCTCCAGTTAAATTGATCAGTAAAATGAAAGATATAAAATTCCCTGTATCGGCTGAAAGAGGTTGTCGATTTATTGCTTGATATTCCATATTGCATGCTATTATGGTGGTATTATCATGGTTTTCTTAATGAATGGTTAAATGTTTTATTTGTACTCTGGTTGTCATTATAATGACATTGGTATTTATTTTCCTATGCTGTGTCTAGATCATTCTGTGTCTCAGCCCATTATGGTGCAAAGGCGACCAGGCCAGGGCTACAATGGGAACGGAGACGCAAGCTCAGTGCTGTCCCCACGCTCAGAGGGGGGTGGTCTTGGTGTGAGTATGGTGGAGTATGTCCTTAGCTCTTCTCCTGGAGACAAGATGGATGGTCGTTACAGAAATGGAGGCTATGTGAGTCAACGATCTTATCCTCTTTGGGTTTCTGCTGTAGACTTTTTTTTTTTCTCCAGCATGTGATATAAAATCAGAAGAGATTTTTTTGAAAGGGAATTCAATAAAAAAACTCTTGAGACACTAGTGAATACATGCAGTTTTGAATTCTTGCTTTATTAAAAAGAAAAACGATGGAAATTTATAATTTTTTTCATCATAGAAATGAAAAAGTAAATGTTCACCCCCACTCTGCCCTCACCATGAGTGGGCGGGACGTCCTTGGTGACTTGGCAGCTGTTTACTAGTGCTGGGCGGTATGACCAACAATCTTTATCACAGTATTTTTTATTTATGGTATATCTCTAGCCCATATCGAGATTTGATTAATTGTACAGCCACATCCAAAAATTGCTAAATTCCATGACGTTCTGCTTTATACAGTAAGTTCCATTTGTGACTGGATTTCGTGATTCCATCCATGTTTTCTGCATCGCAGAAATCATAGTAAGCTACATGGTATTTGCAATATTAAAGATGGTTAGTTGCATCAGAGAGAGTTATTTTTGTGGGTTATTTATTGTTGTTATAAAATTATATATAACCATTAGTAAGAAAGGTATGCAGTTAATAGAGGTCTCCACTTTACATAGTGCTCTTTGTAGCCATTGAATAGATATAGCAATTGTTTCAGCTATGTAGCTACTTTACGGCGGTATTTGAAAAATACATATTGTTTTCAAACTTGAAACCGGTATACCGAATGAAGCGGTTTACTGCCCAGCACTACTGTTTACAAACGAATACCCTTCAGAAAAAAGGAATTTGTAGATTTAGATTATTATTACTGGTATGTCAGGATTTGAGACAACATCTGGGTTTCAGTCTTGCCTGCACTGACACGTACTGTACGGCTATTTGTGAAGACAAGGGTTAGTTCACCCAAAAATGAAAATTTTCATTTTCTCACCCTCATGTGGTTCTAAACTTGTATGCATTTCCTTATTCTGTGGAACACAAAAGATAAAGACAAAAAAAGATTTAGACAAAAAAACAAACAAAACAAAAACCTTTGATGTCCTACATAAGAAAGTAAAACAGGTTTGGAATGATCTGATGACAGATGACAGAATTTTCATTACAGGGTAAACTATCCCTTTCAGTAAATAGGTTTTGATATAATGGCAATTTTAAGCTGTAAAGATGCATATCGCATGCCTTTTTTTTTTTTTTATGTAAAATTTCTCAGCCTTTAGAAATGTTTCTCAGTCAAAACCAAAAGCTTCTTTTCTGACGGAACCTGTAAGCATTGAAAAATTCCTTATACTAGATTAAGATGACTTAATGATTCATACACAAACCTAAAGTATATTGGCCTCTCAGGGATCACTGTTTAACTTTGATTGACGGTAATTCCAGGGTGGAGCGGATGCAGATCCTGATGGCAGGGAAAAGAGCGATTCAAAAGAAAAGGCTTCACCATTTGAGGAAGACAAAAGTCCTGAGATGAAAGTCGGAGATGAAGGGGATGCCTCAAAAGCAAATGCCAGAGGACTGCTGAATGGGATGGACCGTGACTGTAAAGACTTCAAGTATGATAGTTATTTTCCAAGCAGAGTTTTATTTGGCAACTATATTAACATTAAAAAAAAATTACTTTCATTTAAAAAAGTATATTTAAAACAGGGAACAAAGAAAAGCAAAAAAAAAAGTTGATTGTTTAAAATACCTGCTTAGGACCATTTGAGGATCCAGTTAAAGGGATAGTTCTCCTAAAAATCATCAGATCTGTCATAATTTACTCACCCTTATGTTTTTTAAAACCTGTATGAGTTACTTTCTTCTGTTTAACACAAAAGAAGATATTTTGAAGATTGTTGGTAACCAGACAGTTGACGGTAGCCTTTGACTTCAATAGTAGCATAGCAGCTGTACGAAACTAATGACGTAAGGTTGGGGATGGGATTACATGTCCGACCAATGTTATTGGCATCAAAATTGACGTTTCGCCTTGAAATCCAAAACAAAACCATGTACCCCTTATTAAAACAAATTAAAACTGATATTGAAAACTATTATTAAAACTGAGATTTTAGTTTTAATGGCCTTTAATATGGCACTGATTAGTGAACCTGCAACAATTTATTTGCTTCCTTTTTATCTATATATGAAGTAGGTATGCTTTAAAATAAAAGCTTATTTCCTACAGCCCCACCCCAGGTAGTCGCCAGGCATCCCCCACAGAGGCAGTAGAACGACTGGGCCCCAGTCAGGCCAGTCTGGAAATGATGGTGCCGCACCACCCGCACACTCTGCAGCCACCCAGCTCCATCACTAACAAACCTCCCACAGAGGACTTCCAGAGCCAGGAAGCCCAGAACATGGGCGGCATGGAGCAGCAGGTGGGCATGGAGTCACTCCAATTTGACTATGCTGGAAATCAGATCCAGGTGGACTCAACGGGTGCTCCTGTCAACCTGTTTGACTACAACTCCCAACAGCAGGTACAGCTACTCAGGGGGCAATATGGCAAAATTCATAGTTTTATTTTCACGAGAACAAAATATACAATTGGTTTTATTTGTTTTATTTAACATGTAAATCCTACCGTATCACTATAGTAAGTACATGTTGTTAATACTTGTTAATACTTAAATATATAATTGCACAGTAACAATGACACCTTAAAGTAAAGTAACCATGCTTTTTACAATATAGATTGTTTCAAAGCAGTTTTACAGTGATAACAGGAAAATAATGCAACAGTTTGTTTCGGCAGATCTAGAAGAAAATCGTGTCATAGTCCAGCTTAAGTAAATTCAGTGATGGTTAATTTCTGTTGTAAAAAAGTGATTAATTTAGTCAATTTATCTATACAGCCGCTCTGGAGAAAACAGCGATGTCATCGTCCAGCTCAGTTCTCATACAATGGTGTCAATGCAGGCAGATCAATAATATTGTTGAATATTAAGTGTCCCCAACTAAGCAAGCCAAAGGTGACAGTGGCAAGGAACAATAACTCCATCAGGTGACAAAATGGAGAAAAAAGACCTTTGGAGAAACCAGGCTCAGTTTGGGGGACAGTTCTCAGTGTATGATTATGATTCAGGCAGCATTACAGGTCAGAAGTCAGATTGGATCGGAACATTCATTTAGCGCTTTGGGTTTTAGAAAAGTGCATTATAAATAAAATGTATTATTATTATTATTATTATTATTATTATTATTATTATTTTTATTAACATTCAGAATATTTATCCAGTTCCATCTGGTTGAAGATCGGAGTCATCACACTGATATGGAGACTGGTTTGTTGAGGATCGGGGCCACTGGCTGTTGTGTCGATGAGGCCTTCACAGGAGAGAGTCTAGTTGACACAATCTCTGCTGGCACTTCAGGGATCCGTGGTTGTGTCTAGGCGTGGGTACACCATCTTATCTGGATACGGCCCGGATTAGGCATACTACAGTAAACCTCAGGATAAACAGAGTGATTAATATTAGCGTAGATGCCATTCTTCTTATGATGTAATGAGTACATCGGGTGTTATAGGAAGTGTTCCTTCACAGCTGAGATTGCATTGCAGCAGAGAATTTAAACAACACGCAGCGAGCGCATGAGAGCGGTTCTGTGCAGAGCGCCACGGTGAGTTTAACAACGATCATAATATGGATCATATAGATCAGATACAGACCGGAGCGAGCGCGTTTCAAGTTTTTTTTATTGACATATTTCATATACTCTAGTGCCCTAAACATGAACCAGCACCATGTATGTGCAAATATTTAATCACATCTTCTTAGAATTAAATGTATGTGCAAATAAGGATGCTGATAAAGCCGTACGGCTGATCATCAACACGATGACACGATGGATTATTCTGATACACCGAAGACAATGATGTAGACCGAAAATTCAAAGAAGAATGCGGTGATATGAAAATATTTTAAGACTGTTAAGAAAATTAATGTTGACAAATACAAACATGACATGAAAACATGTCTTGAAAACATGAACATATGACTAGAAAAAATAACTACTAGATTATGATGCATAAATGTTTTTGAAAAAGAAACATCGAAAAACAAAATGACCGTCTCAAATAACCCAGTCAATAATATCGGGCATTGCATTTGAGCTGAAACTGTGAATAAACAGCACCCTGCAGAGTTTTGCTAGCGGGTTAATAAACTCAACCAAATGCATCCTACATTAGGTTAATCAGATATGTACCTATTACAACTTACATCAGCACAAAAGGATTACAGTCTATGGTTTAAAAGTGAAACTCAAATTTTGAATGCACTCTTCCCTTAACAACAACGCTGATACACGTTGTGTATACTAAAGCACAGAGAATTACTAAAGCAATACTATTACAATCTTGTTCTCATTATAATGCTATGTATATGACAGATTGGCGATGTACATCTTGCACTTAATTTTATTTTTCATGATCAAAGTTATTACAGACATCACTGCGCGTTTTCATAGCCATACCGAAAAACAACTTTAAATAAAAACAGGTCTGCTGTTAAAAAACACGACAACAAAATTACACTGCTGCATTATTAATATCATCAATGATTTTGAAAAAGAAATAGCCTATGTAAAAAGAATATGACCGTCTCAAATAACCCAGAGTCGATAATGTCAGGCATTGCATTTGAGCTGAATGAACACCAGTTGGTAACGGCAGCTCTTTGCTAGCTGGTTATTAAACTCAAACAAATGCGTCCTATATGACATTAAAGGTTCATGAAACCCCAAAACACTTTTTTTAGTGAAAGTCATAAAAGACAACATTCTATTACAATCTTGTTTTCATTATAATGCTATGAATATGACAGATTGGCGCGGCACATCTTGCACTTAACTGTATTTCATGATCACAGTGATTCCAGGCATCACTGCAGTGCGTGCTTCTGTTTCACTTTATTTCGCCGGTCTGGAGGCGTGCTGTCTAACGCTAACCAATCAGACCTCAGTTACCGCCCAAAATGCCGCAATAACCAATCAGAAAAATAGACAAATATATTTTTTTAAGTCAGGGCGATCATAGTTTTCATGATCGTTCGTCGCTGTCACGTTATTAGACCGTATTCTAGGTTACTATGTGCAAAGGTTTTTTGTCCAATAATTAGGAACTTTTTTTCAGAATTAAGTAGTAGGAAATTACTAGTCATCAATTTTTTTTATATCAGCTATGCATTCTGTTAATTTTGTGAATTGGTAAGTTTCATTTGGGCACGAAAAAATATAGAGCTGAGCATCATTAGCTTAACAGTGTAAACTAATGCTATGCATCCTAATGATATCTTCCAAGTACAGGGTGAAAAGCAACAATCGTAGTACTGATCGGTATGACATCTCTTCATTTACTGCCACAAATAGATTTAGTGAAGTTTTGTTCACGAATCAACAAAAAACAGCACAGACTTAAGTAATTTAGATTTAAGAAACCATATCATTAGCTCTGGATTGACAATATTCATTTCTAGATTTTAATTGGTAGTGTCCACACAGCTGATGTTTAACTGTTGTAGCTTATCCACATTGTGTGTAAGTAATAGAAGCTGAACAATGAAAAGTGCCATCGTTGCATCCCTAATAAATACATTAATCTTTAATACGACGTGAAACTAAATGTCCTTCTGGAATAATGTGTTGGTGGAAGTAGGGGTGTGCGATATTGACAAAGGATATCTCTATTTTCTTGGATTTTCTCGATAATGATAATTAGACAATATTGTTTGAGTGTTATTGTGCTGGTACCATGGCAGGTTTAGGACTGCCGTGGTCAGCTGACTCCTAAAGTTTATGATATTCTTCATATTCTGTGTGGTGGTCAGTTCACCGCAATGACAGAAATCATCTTTAAACCTAATTATATGCATGCATAATATTTTGTGTCAATTTCATAAATTTAATAAAAATGAATTATACGACGACACAATAGGGCTGTTACCAATCAAATTAAATAAATATCAACAAAATTCATCTTTGCAGTGCAGAGGAAACACCGAAGCTGCATCTGAAGTTGCATTTATATAATTTACACAGACGGTTTAATGCAGCTCATAGGTGACAAATGAATAACCTGCAGTTATGCATAAGTAATGTTTTGATGTTTAATAAAATGTTGAATATTGATATTTAAAATTATTTAAAACATGAAAAGATACTTTAACTGTGAAATTAAACCCGCCGGTAGGTGGCAGCAAGTTACCGTTAATGAGTGAGTCATTTGAGATTCAACCGATTCATTCAGACGGTTGATTCATTCAATCTTAAAGGGGCACTTCAGTGCTGGGAAGATGAATGTGTATTTAAACTGTATCATTTATGTAGTAGAAATGTAAAATTATTTTTGAATTTGGTGCCTTCTAGACTGAGAAAAGACAGAAAATGTATTTGTCTCATGTGGATGAAAGACAACAACTCCCAGAATGCACTTGCTTCGCTGCCCTACTCCCAAAGCCATGGCTATTGGTTATCACTTGCCCACCGCGGCACCGCCCCAACATAGTTTTGATATTCATTGTAATAAAATAATTTCATTCATTTAGAGAATAGACACTACAATTAAAAACATGTCTTTTCAATAAAGTGTGAGTGAGCCGAACGAAAGTCACGTCACAGACGCAGGAGGAGTCAGATTTCATTCATCACGAGAGAAGATCTGAGCAGAGCAAGCGCGGCTGTCATTCTCGGCGCATGTCCAGTCCAGTGTCCAGTTTGGCGCGTTATCAGATCGCATATGGAAGCTAAACTTTCATAAGAATTCATTGAAAAGTTGAAACACTCACTTTGCTCCGTTATGAATGCCCGAGCCGAGCGGGCATGCGCATTTACATTCTGTGAGGGAGATCCCTCCCCTGTGGGCGGGTTGAAAACTTGCGGAACTAGCTCTTGTCTCTTGGCTCTGGCCAAAAATCCTCAGATGACGCAAAATGACGATATTTGCGTCATCGGAGGATTTTTCCCAAAAATAAAATGCATAATTATCTCGTCTGAGGGGATATGAGGGGGGAAAGTACCATAATTAGAATATACTACCGGGGTTCTACTGAAACAAAGTTTAATGCTAAATCACTGAAGTTACCCTTTAATCTATCTTAGACAGTGAATAATTGATTCAACTGATTCGTTCAAAATGCTGATTTATTCAGTAAGAAAACACTGCCTTGTTTAGCTCAGAGACGCAATTACAGTCCTGTGGCTTTGTTTTGAACTATTTTCAGTGGCGAAATAGAGCAAAAACAGGCAATATGGAGTCTAAAATGTAAGTCACTTAATATTAGCTTCTTGATTTATTTATTTATTTTGAAATACAAGTTTAGTAAACAAGAACGCATTTGTTATCATGCTGATACCTGGAGAAAAACTGCACTCTTTGTGTGATATTTATTAACTATATTAAATTATATAAATATAAAAGCGTGCAAAAAGCACGCTAATGCACTTTAATCACATAATGTATGCATGCACTCTCTGGGTGTGTGTGAGGTATATACCTGATAATGTGAGATCGCACATTGTTAAAACAACAATTACGATATTATCGCAGACGATATATATCGCACAACCCTAGGTGGAAGTTTTATTTATCGAGGTCCTATCGGATTGGAGTGAGGAAAAGGGATGAAACTAAGGACCAAGTTGCAACCTGGCCATCTATGGAGAAGCATGCTTTTTTTGCCACCATAACAGAGTAGTTATGGCATCTACCGGCAGGGGCTAACTGCCCCATGCTAGCCAGCTATATCTTGACACCATTGTTGTGCCAATTTGTACATCATAAACTATCATTCAAAAGTATTTTTAAATGTGTTTGAAAAGTCTCTTATGCTCAAATAATGTAGTAGGCCTCACAGGTGGCACCAAATTAATACTGTAAATTGTGTGGTCTCACATCACATAAAGCTTCAGTCTGTAACTTTTGCCTCTTTGTCGCCATCTCTGTTTGAAACCTGCAATTGCTGTTATTTGCGAAATTATCGTCTTTACTTGGGTTGTGCATTGGCACGACGACTCAGCGCGGATTCATTTAATGTTTGGAGGAGTATGTGTGGCTGTCATTCATTTACCGCACTGGTGTGGATACTGTGCTTCGGAATCACAGATTCTCATCTTACCCAGAAAATGTCATCTGAACAAGTAACACATTTGCCACTTTTGTTCTGACCAACTGAGGAAAAAAAGCAGAGAGAAATAAATTGGGCTACCAATGGTGATTAAATCTAACAATCGCTTAGCTCATATCACATCAAACTGTGCATATTATTATTATTGTTATACTTTGTTCTCAAATTTTTTGTAACAAATTAGCTCAAAGGGGAAATATTTAATTCATTATAATTCATTACAATTAATTATGAATATTTGGATCAGTTGAATTAATATTACAATCAAATCTGCTTGTCCAGCGAACATTCAGTACTGATTGTCTATCATCTCTTCAGAAAGGATATTTTCTGTGGCCACAGAAAAATAACTCTTTCTTAGCTCGTAGCTATGATCGATTTGTTAATTTGACAATTTATTTATAAGCAGACCAGAATCGATTCGTAAGAATGTGCACAAAGTTTATTTAACTAAAACACAAACACATAATTAATCTACACCATTATGAAAAGAGTTAGAAACCTGGGTGAACCATCAGTTAAGACAACAAGCTCCTTTGTTTGAACAAAGGGGTTTACAGCTTTAAGTAACTACACCGCGATTTTGTATAACATATTTTACTTGCATTTGCCTGAGCTGTTGAAAGGCATCCAGATATACAGTTGCAGGAGAAAGTCTTGATAGTTCGGCCCGATGGTGTTGCAGTTGCAAACAATTCATTGTGTTGAGTGAAGAAACAACGGTGAACTTGCAGAGACTGTTATGGTCGAAGAAGGTCCACATGGCTTGGTGATTGTATGGCCGGATGAGGTCTTTGTGAACTTTGTGTTGGCTTTTTAAGTTCCACAGAGGCAACGCCTTTTTAGTTTTGGCTTGACCAATGGGAAACGTACAATTCTCAGGCGGGAGAGTCCCTTTGATTGAAAGGCGGACTCATTCGCATGATAGGGCTAAACTAGAAAATGTGTGATCATTTATATTCTGATAAATATAATAAACACACTGCTTTCTTGAGAAAGTGATGTCCACCAAAGTTTGAGTCATTAAAGGGTTGATGAATTGAGAAATCAACTTTCCCTTGAGCTTTTGATATATAATAGTTCATGGTAATATAAGAATATCCTGTAAGTTTCAGAGCTGAAAACTTCCTTGTTAGTCAAAGAAAAGTTTTTATTGACACCAGGCCCAGCAAACGATTGATCTCAGGTGTTTATATCCACCGTTCGGGCGGGCCAAGTAATAAAAAAATAACATTTCAATCAATCACCGGTGGATGAGAGATAAATCTTTGTGTTTGTTTGATAAAGACGTTTTGCAAGCCCTGTGGGACGAATTTTTCCGGTTGCCGTTTTCCCACATGCTTCAAAACAATCCCTCACGATGTACTCGCGGGGAGCCGAAGCTCATTAAATATGCAATGCTTATCCAATCCTAGCCGTGGGCGTTTACTTCCAAGTCTTCACTGTGGCACGCCCATACAATCCGAGCTTGCAGGAGAGAGACTCAAAACCAGGGTAGAAAATAGCCTATTACTATTACATTATGATGTTTTTGAATGTAAAAACCATGCAAACGTCAAAAGTTGACCTCAGACAACAGTATATAAAAAAAGCCAGTTCATGACACCTTTAAATGAGGAATATTTTGATCGGAGACACCAGCTAGATGGGCTAACATTAACTAGTAATTATATCATCAAGTATGCAAAACACTATACAATATAAAACACAATATACAAACAGTAATGATACACCAAATGTACTGGGGAAATGCATGTTTATTCATTAAAACAGATTGTCAATGAATTAGTTGATAGAATTCCATTTCTATAGGGCAAGGGTGCTCAACCAGTCGTTCGCGGTCGACCAGTCGATCGCAGACTGCTTTCCAGTCAATCGCGAGAGTAAATTGCAGTCTGGTTTGCCCTTTCTCTCTCTTCACCCTTCCCATATCTCAGACCTCAAATACATAATTACCCTTTATAGACGTAGTATTTCTTGAGTAAAAAAAACGCTGTACCTAATTTAAGAAACAGTTCTTTATTTACCCTTACAGGATCACTGATTATGTTCAGCTCTGCGTTGCGCTGTGTGTGTGTGTGTGTGTGTGTGTGTGTGTGTGTGTGTGTGTGTGTGTGTGTGTGTGTGTGTGTGTGTGTGTGTGTGTGTGTGTGTGTGTGTGTGTGCTGGCTGCCTGCCGGAAGAGGAGGGGCGGAGCTATGAGCTGTGAGGATTTGTTTGACAGTCCAATGGAGTAATGAGATTTAACACAAGCTCTTTTAATGCTTTTCATTGGTTAAATATTTGTAAAATCCACTGACAGACTTTAAGGGTGACCTAAAGCATTGCTTTATGAAAAAAAGTAACACTTCATAAAAACATTCAGTTATATGTCACTTAAGTTATTAATGATGACCTAATCATTTACAAAACATGACTATACATTCATAAATGATTAATAAGTAATATGCTAAAATTATGATAATTTACTAATGGTTTGTTCATAATTTGTTCACAATTAACCATTGTTTATTGAGATGATACTAAAACAATTTCGACATACTTCAATGATTTATAAATGATAAATAGTGTATCAACTAATAACTCATTCATTCATAACTCAAATCTATTTTGATTTATTTCAAGATTTACAATTTTTTTAAAAAAAGATAAAGATTCAAAAGATAACTTGCAGCACATTTGTAAATTGTAAACATACCACTGATTAATAAGTTATAAAAATATAGTCATGTTTTATAAATTATTAGTTCATCATTAACTAATTTATAAATGTATTTTTTCTCTCGTTGGATCATGTACCTGTGCTTTTATTCAATTTTTTTTTGTGTGTGTGTTATATTTGATGCTCTGTTCTTGTTTTTAGGTTGACTTTTTATCATTTCTGTCAAGGGTCTGCAGATTAAAAATAGCCCTTTGGACTAATTCTGGCACATTTTAATTTTTGTTTATTAATGTGCACAGCCCTTATAAACAAAATAAACCAAACTAAACTAATTACTTATAAGTGACTTTAGGCTTGCTACGATAGGCGGTGTTACCGGTGTTTAGATTTTTTTATAGCAATAAAATAGTTTAGTTCAGTTAGAGAACAGACAATACAAATAAAAACGGAACGTGTCTGCTTAAAGGGTCATGAAACCCCAAAACACTTTTTTCGAGATGTAAACAGATATGTATAGGCTGCACATCATGAAAACACTAAAAGTACTCATTAATGTTATTCATATGTGAAAAATAGTTATTTTTGCATTTTTCAGAGCGATTTCTGTCTTCCGGTTTGAAAAGCTGAGTCGGAGCAACGTCATTCGCTGTAGCCTACTCATCCTTCATCTCATCTCTCTGTTGTGAACATTGCCAAAGTGTGAACCAAGAACAAGTCTCAGAACTGCTGTAACTGCTGCTGTCGGTATCGCTATCCATGTCACCTGTGTCTGTGCATTGCCGGTTTGCATGTTAGCTAATTTTAATGCGCTTAATGACACTCCCCTATTTATGCAAACCATTCCCTCTTTCCACACAATACCCATCCCACCTTTCTGCAGTCGACCACGCCCCTTTTTGGAAGCCTTTTCAAATAGAAGGTGTGAAAAAACCCAGCTGCAGCAGGGGGGTTTCATGACCCTTTTAATAAAGCATGATCCGACCATGAGTCTCGGCAGTTGCAGGAGTCATTCATCAGATTTCATTCATCACAAGAGTGAGGAGCTGACTGAGATGATCGCGGAAGAATTGGTTTCAAAGTGAAATGTAAAAGCACCTATTTAAGGGAGTTTGTCATTTGTTTTGTTGTTGTGTTTTTCATAAAAAATAATAGGCTAATGAACCCACAATTCAAGCAACCCGCAGCCGAATTGGTGCTAATTCAAAACCAAAAGTAAAATGTGCACGGCCGCACAGAGCGTGCATTTACGGACGAACTGTTATTCATTGATGGCGTGCGTCTCAAACAGCTCCCTAGTTCAGTAGTCAGGGCACTGATCAGGACATAACTCAATGCCTGATCAGTGCCCTGACTACTGAACTAGGGAGGCTGATTGAGACGCACCCATGGCCTCACAGAGTGCACATTTACGGACGAACTGTCATTCATTCATGGCCTCACAAAGTGCGCATTTACAGACGAGCTATTATTCACGGTGTGTTCGCACTGGCACGTTTTCAGTTGCGTTATGAAAGCAGAGTGGTCGTGTGCATGTTACTTTTGGTTAGATAGAATTAGTGATTTAAAAGCAGAGTCGGTGATACCGGTATTACCGGTGTTGTCACACGTTGATAAACCGGTGGGAAAATTGCCTCACCGTCACATCCCTAAGTGACTTAAAACTGAACATTATTGATAACGACAAAATTATGGGCTGAATTCAAAATCGCATATTAACATACTAATATTTCATATAAATATATGGCAGGAATAGCAAGAGTAGAATGCTAGTGTGCTAATCTGAATTCAGCCAGGGTAGATCTCAGCACACTGAAAAATTTAAAAGTAGATCTTTGTTCAAAAAAGGTTGGGCACCCCTGCTATAGGGGGTTGCCTGTGCTGTTCTCCCATTTGAGAACAGTCAGCCCAAGTGTCTTTGAAGTCTATGGATTAGCACCTGGGTGCCAATTCCCAGTGGGGAAACTAGACATCGCGGAGCCTGTCTGGTTCCTTAAGGAGATTAACAATGTAACGACTGGACAGATCAAACAATTCTTACAATTTAATGTTAACAACATCAGCATTGCGTAACTACATGTATTTCGCGTGTATTAGCGTTACCTGTAGATTTCAATTTCTGTGCAGTCTAATATTTTGCTTTTGACTACAAGTGAATCTCCAGTTGTCACTGTAATCCAGAAAGGTCCAAACGACAATCATCAATCCGCCATTTAAAATGTTACGTTTAATTATTCCAGCTGCTGTGAGAAAAGGCTATAAATGATCCGCCACCTGCAGCATCCTCACATGCGATAGCCTAATAGCCTTTGTGTATACAGACGTGACGTAATGATACAAAGACGAAAGCACCATGCTCGAATTTCCTGCGGAAAGCTACCAGTACCACTCAAATTATAACACATTATTACAAGCTTACCGTTGTGAATCGGGCTAAGGTAAAGGGATAGTTTTGAACACTGGCTGGTTATGTACTTGCTCAAATTGATTGGATAATTTTTAACTCAAAAAAAGTTATGGACTGCACCAGCGAGTTTGAAAGTGTCGGATGTCCCCTCCCCCATTTTATCTTTGGGCACCAGCTAAGGAATTTCACCTTTTAAAGTGGCATGAAACTCCCTTGCTTCAGCAGTGTTTTTTTTCTCACACCTGTTTTGAAAAGGGTTGCAAAAAGGTCAACTGTGATAAGGTGGGAGGGTAGCTTGTGGAAAAGAGGCAAGGGTTTGCATAAAAAGGGAGTTTCATTCAAGGAGATTGTTGTGAACTTTCTTTTCCTCGTTTGAAGAAGAGACCAGGAGACGTTGGGATATCTTTCAAGCAGACATTACTCTTTATTGAGACACGTGCTGTTCTTCGGCTGAGGTCATCCAACAAGTCTAACTTAACAGTACAGAACACTAACTTATCTACATTTCAGGGGGAGGGATTATACAGCAGGGGAGGAGACACTCTGAACAAAACAATGCAAATGTTGTATAGGAAATAGGGACACACCCCAAACATTCCTGTATCATCAGTTCTAATTCAATCAGCATAACAGTGTCATTCAAATGCATAGATGCTAATCCTATCACTCAGGCAGTATTGCTCTAAGCTTGTCATGGTAAATAGTCAGGAAGTGCATAAAGACAAAATACTTAATGTCTTAAACACTTACACTGCCTGCCTTAATCTCCTTAGAATGTCCTCAAGTTTACCTCAAAATGTAAAACGTCTCAGGTTACTTGTGTAACCTATGTTCTCTGAGTAGGGAACGAGAACGCTGCGTCACTTTGACGTAATGGGAACGCCCTCTGGGTGTGCCGATTGTCTGAAGCCCTTATAGAATCTCGCCAATTCATTGGCTGATGGCGCGGGCGCCACCCTGATGCTCTTACGTCGCCACATTATACATGCGCGCGCGCCGTCTGCTCCTCAGATTTTTCTGCCGAAAAGGAAGGCCTGTCAGCAGCTCGAGGAGCTTGGCAGTGGACGCAGCGTCTCGTTCCCTACTCAGAGAACATAGGTTCACTCGAAGCTGTGTCACTTTGACGTAATGGGAACGATATACTACACACGCCAAGCTAAAACGCTGCCATTTCTGGCTCAAAGAATACCAGATAACCTGCATGGCCGGATTAAGCTGATAGAACATGTGAACCCGGAGCCATGTCGAGATCCAAACTATAGAACCTCACAAAAGTGTGCGGGGAGGACCAACCTGCCGCTATACAAATATCCTCCAGAAGAGCCCCTCTAAAAAGCGCTTGAGAGGAAGCCACACTTCTAGTAGAGTGTGCCCTAATGCTAAGAGGTGAAGGTTTACCACGCACCTCATATGCCAGCGAGATAGCCTCCGTCACCCAATGGGAAATCCTCTGCTTCGACGCAGCAAGCCCGCGGCGGCCAGCACTGAAGCACACCAAGAGTTGGTTAGATTTCCTCCAACCGTCAGACCGGTCTACATAACGCTTCAATGCTCGGACAGGACAGAGCAAATTAAGCTTCTCGTCCTCCTTTGAGTCGAAAGGAGGAGGGTGAAAAGAGTGAAGGGTGATAACCTGAGAACGAAACGAAGTGGACAAAACCTTGGGCACATAACCTGGCCTAGGTCTTAAGGTTACTTTGACTAGACCAGGAGCAAAATCCATACAGGTTCCACTAACAGCGAGGGCGCCCACACGCTTCAAGGAGGATAATGCTAGTAAAAGAGCAACCTTCGGAGCGGATTCTGACTCTCGAGCTAACTCAAAGGGCTCAAAGGGAGCCTTTGTTAACCCCTCCAGGACAACTGAGAGGTCCCAAGAGGGGAGCGTGCTGGCCTCAGGTGCCTAACCCCTCGCATAAAAGACGAAACTAACCTATGCTTGCCTAGAGGGACTTCATCCAACTCCCTACAAGCAGCGATGGCAGCAACGTAAGGGTGGTAGCTGCTGCTCCAGCGGCAAACTTTTCTTGCAGGAACTCCAGTACTGGACCCACCAGGCAGTTAACTGGATCCACCGAATGGGACGAGCACCATGACTCAAAGACCCTCCACTTGGAGAAGTAGAGCCTCCTAGTGGAAGGAGCTCTCGCACTCGCAATGGTCTCCTGAACATCAGCAGGAAGACCAGTGCCCAGATCTACTGACCCTTGATGGGCCATACCCACAACTTCCAAATTTCTGGGTGAGGATGCCAAATCCTGCCCTGAAGCTGGGGACAGTAGGTCCTCTCTGATTGGGATCTCCCAGGGGGGAGAATCCAGAAGGAGAACAATCTCTGAGAACCAAGTCTGGGACGACCAGAGTGGAGCCACAAGCAGGAGGCTGACCCCGCTCTCTCTCACCCTGTACAGAACCGCCGGAATCAGTTTGATGGGCGGGAATGCATAGAGTTTCAGATTGGGCCATGGATGCGCGAACGCATCTATCCCCAATGGAGCTGGGGAGCTCAGAGAAAACCAGAGCCGGCACTGGGACAACTCTTTCGAAGCAAAGAGGTCCACCTCCGCTTTGCCGAACACTTCCCAAATTTGAGATACATCAAGAGCTTCTGCCTCGACAGGTAATCGGCTGTGAGGTTCAAGACTCCGGGTACATGGACTGCTCTCAGGGACAGAAGTTTGTCCTGAGCCCACAGGAGGAGGCGGCGCGCATGCCTGTCCCCATATTGACCCTCTTCCGAAGAAAGAGAGGGTCCCGCCATACTGATAGGGCGCGGAAGCAGCCGTGCGACACCTTCAATAGGCGAAAGGCCGATTCTGTTGATCGAGCACCTGAGCGTTTCATCCACCAGAGGAAGGGCCTCATGTGGAGCAGTCCCAGGGGAAGCACCGGGGAAGCTGCGGCCATGAGACCCAGGAGCCTGCGACACGTACCCACGGAAACATTATGGCCGAGCCTGAAGCGGGCCAAGCATGTTAAAATACTGGAAATCCGAGCAGGGGCCAAGCGGGCCTGCATCAGAATGGAATCCAGGTGAACTCCTAAGAAGGTGGTTTGCTGAGCTGGGGTGAGAACACTCTTGTCGGTGTTCACTCTCAAACCAAGAGACTGAATGTGCTGAAGAGCGACATCTCTGTGGCGAGTCACCAACTCCCTGGAGTGGGCCAGGATGAGCCAATCGTCCAGGTAATTGAGTATACGGATGCCCTGGAGCCTCAACGGCCAGAGCAGCATCCATACACTTCGTGAACATCCTCAGTGCCAGGGTGAGGCCGAAGGGAATGACTTTGTATTGATAAGCCCATCACCTTCAAGGCGAATCTGAGAAATTTCCTGTGTCGTCGGACGACCTGAATATGGAAGTATGCATCTTTCAGGTCTTATCGTAACAAACCAGTCCTCCGCACGTATCTGTGACAAAATAGTCTTGAGTGTTAGCATCTTGAACTTCAGACGGCGAAGGTCCAGAATGAGACGCAGTCCGCCGTCCTTCTTCGGAACCAGAAAATAACGGCTGAAGAAGCCACATTTTGCTTCCGCTAGCGGGACCTCCTCTATCGCCCCTTTGAGGAGGAGAGAAGTAAGTTCCTGTTGTAGAATAGAAGCCTGTTTACTACAGTTTGAATGATCCCGTCAAAGCGAGGGGGGTTGCAACAGAACTGGAGTGTATAACCGGACTGAATTGTGCGGAGGACCCAGGATGATACCCATGGCAGAAGCTTCCACTTGTGGGAGAAATGTGACAGAGGAAGTGGGGTGTTGAGGTGCAGTGGACATACCTGAGATAGGGTGTCGAGCTTAAGAAATATTTCTTATTGTCTGTTAAAAAAGGTTATGCTTTTTAAAATGTTTTTATTAGAACAGTGATATTTTTTTCAGGACTTTGATGAATAGAAAGGTTAAAAGTACATTTCTACAATTCTATTAAAGTGGATTTTTTTTGTATTATGGATGCCTTTTCACTTTTGATCAATTTCATGCATACTTGCTGAATAAAATGAATGGTATTGTTCATTTGGAGTATCTCTGGTTGCTGCATATGCAGAGGAAGACATTTGTTAATAAAAATATGTAATAACATTTATTTTTCTTTAGTTGTTCCAGCGATCAAGTCATCTCACAGTTCAGCAGCTGACTGCAGCACAGCAGCAACAGTATGCCCTTGCTGCAGCCCAACAGCAACACCTCGGTAACATAACCTCTTTAGACATGTACTTTCATACAGATACCCTTATCATTCTCCCTTATCCCTTTTCCACCACAATGTTGCTGGTCATAGATGTTTTTGGAACATAGAATTAATTAACATGGTACTTGTAGCTAAATCATTTTATTTCAAATGACTGTGGAAAATAAAGTTGCTGGAGTAGCCATCTCTGCAGCTAGGTACCTCACCCTGAGACCTTGGGTCCCGAGTTATATGATACAAGCTTGTGAACTTGCCAAAAGTATGGTTAAGTACTTCAGAGTGCTTTTAATCCCGCTGAATTTGTTTGCATACAGAATGAGTGTTTAGTGATTTAATTTTATTGTGCATGGGTATTTTTGGGGGAACACAGACAGTCTCCGAATTAATCTGTCCTGTGTTGTTTTGAATCTAATGCTCTGTTTCCCCCCACCCCCCGGTAGGCCTTGCACCTGCGTTTGTGCCAAACCCTTACATCATCAATGCTGCCCCTCCTGGAACAGACCCTTACACTGCTGCAGGATTGGCAGCAGCTGCAACACTTGCAGGTATAGGCATGTACACACTTTATAAATATCAACCATAATATAGACAATCCTTGGATCTTAAATATGGAGAGTCCTCAGTCTACAGCTCATAATTTATTCCTACAGGTCCGGCTGTAGTCCCTCCTCAGTACTATGGAGTCCCGTGGGGCGTGTATCCAGCCAACCTCTTCCAGCAACCTACTGCAGCTGCCGCCAGTCATTCTGCCAACCAGCAGGGGTCCAATCAGGGTCCAGGACCAGGACAACAGGTTGATGACATGTCAACATATTATAAGCCTTGTTCATCACCTGACATGAGCTAACTTGTTCTGAACCAAGGCTATCGACAACACTTGTGGCATAATGCCGATAAACACAGAAGATAAATTTAACTTTTTTTTGTTTTTACTATGTGAACTTTTAATAATGTATACATTTAAGGCATGTGCACACAGGGTTATTTTAAATATGTTATACACTGTAAAACATTTCACAGATCTTCAATAGTAGAAAAACAATAATGGACCTGTACTTGCATCACTTAGATATTCATTCAACCAGTTTAAAATCATTTATAATAGAATGAAAAAATTTAAAAAATTTGAGTTCCCCATTTCACTTAGAAAACTTTACAGTTCAAATTATAAACTGGTTTATTCTGAAAAATGTGAAACAAAAGTTGTTTAATTTTGCCTTCTTAACCTCCCAAAGCGTAATCCTGATTCCATTGTGTTACTATAACCATGATTGCTTATTTTAAAAAAAGCCTGAAGGATAAGTCAGTTATTTTCTTTGGTAATCAGCATTATGCCACTATAATGCTGTTGACTAAGCTGAACTAGTATTGAACCAGCAACATTCATTTAACAAGCTTTCAAAGTTCAGTCACAACTTAGCATTCAATATCTGAGGAGTTGTTTGGTTTGTGACCTCAGCATTGTTTAAATGTTATAGTTTCTTGCTATAAGGCATCTTTGCTTCACTCAATAAATAGTTTAAAGAGCTTTTGTTCAGATTTTTGATCCCCTTCACAGTAAAATGCATTTCAATTAAGGCTGTTATTACTGACAGTGAATAGTCAATGATTAAAGAAACAAGTTGCTTTAGAGGCTAGTGGTTTACTTTAGGCTATTTTGTAACTCTTTCCTCCCCCCTATAGGTGATGCGTGCGGGGACCAATCAGCGACCTTTGACCCCTGGCCAGAGCCAACAGAGTCAGCAGGAGTCCCTTGCTGCCGCAAACCCAGCCCTGGCCTTTACAGGCATGCCAGGTGAGTCATGCTCTGACCTCCTTTCCCTGTGGGTAATTTGTATATTATAGACTGGAAGTGGTGGAAAGAGTACTGAAAAAACATACTCAAGTAAAAGTACTGTTACTTGTCAAAAATGCTATGAAGGTTATTCCACCTTATACCCTACAAATTAAATAAATAAAATGTAGCTTACTCTTTTATGGATGATTCTCAGTAAGAAGAAAAAAACATGAGTTCAACAGTATTTCGATATTTCTCCAAGTTTTATTTTTTACTGTTTGCACTAAAAATACAACCATTTAATATTTGAGAAAGCAACCAATAATCTGGTAACATTTATGACAACCATTCTGTAGAGGTTTTCTTGCGGTTAATTAAAAAAGGTTGCAAAGTGTTGTACATTAACAATTTTACGTAAAAAAATAGTTATTTCTTAAGACGCATTCATTGTACTGCTTTAATTTCAATGGATGTTTTCTCCGTAAAAAGAATACACTGTAGTGAATGTGGCATACATAATTCACCTTTGAGGTTAAACGTAGTTCTATACACTGTTGATTATAAATGCAGCACTTTGTTTGCGTGTTTGTTCATGACTGTTCAGGGATCGCGGTCCCTTTAAATGTGCTTAACACGTGTTGATGTGGGACGCATGTCTCTTGTTATTTACTGCAATTTCCACAACACTTAAGAAATCAGACCCAAGTAACATAATTTTCCACCACAGATTATTTTTGCTTGCAATTAAGAAAAAAAAATCTGATTTAACCCCTTAAACCCGAAGTGAACCGCCCGCGGTTACTAAGCAACCACCGAATGTAATAACATAAAATAGGTATCATTTTAAAGCTTAGAATCTCAGCTTTTCAATGCATACTCTAAACGAGTGCTGAGTTATTCATCTAAAACGTAGTGTACCGCCCGAGGGCGCCACCTAGCTGTGAAAAAATGTATTGTCATATTTTTCAAAAAATTATGTCCTGCAATGTGTCAATCGCATCATACAGCTCAGATAGTCATGTGTCATATGTCATTTGAAAGGTCTCATGGAGCAGAATACAACAAGCCTAATTGTTTCGGGCTTTGACTAAACTTTTAGCGATTTTTTTTGTAAGTTAAGTCCTGCAAGACCAGACCCATATGTAAATAATATACTGATGCAGCATTCACGTTGCGTCTTTCACTTGTAACTTCATGAAACGTGGAAAATGGCACATCATTATCTACAGCAGATTCTAGATTAAAAAGAGCCCGAAATCACCATAATCTGTCTTTTAGATCTATAGATAGTCCACGTTGAAATATGACACACAAAAAACAGCACAGAAGCACATGAGCGGAGTACAAAAATAACAGTTGCTTAGACTTGCCGTTTTTGCTGATAACTTCATGAAAAATGAGCAGATTCACACGATTAAAAAGAGACCAAGAACACCATAATCCGTCACTCTCATCCAAAGTTAGTACTCATGGAATTATAACCTCACAGGCGCAAATAGGCTAAATATGCTATCGTTGTGCTAAAGTCGTGTTTATGCTTGTAACTTTGTGAAACATTATCCGATCGTTAAACTTGACACATCCTTATTTACAGCAGATTCTCACGACACCATAATCCATCAGTCGAATCATAAGTTATCGCTCATGGCATTATTACACAGTATTGCCTGACAGGAGCACATACGCTAATAAACAGTGGCTTTAAAGTCACGTTTACGCCTGTAACTTCATGAAAAATGCTCAGATCGTTGAAAATGGCACATCAGTACTTACAGTTGATGCTCCCAATTGAAATGAGTCCAAAATCAACACAATCCATTGCGCCAATCACAAGATATTCCTCACAGATGCTTTGTTGATCAGTGCAGTTTTGAAGAATATGGCTATTTATGTTTTATATAGCAGCTAGGGGGTGCCCGTGATGAATTTGATGAATAACTCAGCGATCGTTATGAATTTATCAAAAAGGATAGATGCATTGGAAAGCTGAGATTTTAAGCTTTAAAATAATACCCACCATATGTGTTTTTTTATAATATATATAATATAATATACATAATATTGTAATAATATGTTTTTTATCAGCAGTTTCTCAGCATTAGATTGTCCAAATGTAATAATTTATATTTTCTAAAAATATTAAAGGTGTTTTAACAAATTATACATACTTTTTTTTTTTGATACATAGCAAGACTCTCCTTGCTATAGTTTGAGTTATGAGTCTTTAAATTTGTGTATTTCACTCAGAAAACAACATTTTTGTAAATGTCAAGAACTGATCAAAAAGGCTACCTTTGTTCTAAATGCTGTAACTTTTGATTACTTTGATATCGCCACAAAATTTGTTCCAGATTCAGACCACATATAGGGGAACATCACCAAAAAAAGAATTTTTGTGCGGACCTATTTCCTTCCTGAGTTATTGAATGTTAAATAAGAAATATTTGTAAAATTGTTTAAAAAATATTTAAAAAAATGGCCTTTTATCAGCAGTTTCTCAGCAATATATTGTCCAAATATAATAAAATGTATATGTTCTAAAAATATAAAATGTTTGCTAACAAATGATACCTACCATTTGACTCTCCTTACTATAGTTTTGGAGTTATAAGTCTTTAAAGTTGTATATTTCACTCAGACAAAAAAACTCTAAAAATACCTTCAGGGCTTAAGGGGTTAAATATAAATCTGTTTTATTAAAGTTATTTGCTATATACATGGACTAAAAAAATTTAATATCCATGTTAAAACACATTACATTAAAATATGCACCTCATTAAGCTGACAGAAAGCAGCTTAATGCATTTACATGTTGAGCGAAATCTATGTAAGGGACACAGATCTAGCATTGACAATCGGTTAATGCTTAATCTAATGCATTTTGAAGCCTGGCAAACAATCAAGCTAAATGAAGTGTTTCCAGCAGATGGCACTGCAAGCTCGTGCAGCGCTAACAGAATACGTACCATTTGTGCTTGTATTAGAAAATGTAATATTCTGCGCTCAATTTTTAGTGTTGTTTAAGGCAATTTCACGATTTCAGTCATCATACAGTAACCAGCAACAAACCCCTTTCATAAAGCGTGCCTGCCTCTCACTCTAGGCTGGTCGCGACTCCCTAATGCCATGGTTGATATGACGGGAGTCACACGCGTGACGCATAGTCACAGGACTGATTATTCGTCTTAGCCAATCACATTGACAGGAAAAATATAAACATAATGTAGCGCAGTAAAAGTACCAATACAGCACTTAAAATGTACTCAAGTAAAAGTACACTGTTTTTAAACTACTTATAGTACAATTCTTGAGAAAAACTACTCAATTACAGTAACGAGAGTATTTGTAATTTGTTACTTTACACCACTGCATAGACTATACTTAATTTACATTAATTTTTGTGCTTCGTTTACATAGCCACATACACAGACTGCAACCGAGTGTTCTCTGTCTAGAGCGCACAACAGCATGAGCTTGTATGGAAGAAACGCATGCCTGAGCTTATTTTGGGTTAAGCTGCGTCGGTTTGACATAGTGGAAAATAGAATAATAGAATAAAAATATATTAGCCTTTTTACCCGTTAGGGATGTGACATAAATTAACATAAATTAATTATTAAATAAATTAACAATAAATGTTATTGGCCATGACTAGATTGCAAATACAAATACAAAAATAGAAATTATGTAAATAGACATTAATTAATTAAAAGAAACTGTGATCTGTGAAGAGATGTGCTTGCACTGGTGGAAATAACACTAGCCCATGCTACCGTGACCGTCAGACGGGCTCTGACTGGTGTTTAGAGTCCGCAGCAGTAGCAAGCGTTCCTTCAGCGCATCTCGGCATCTGCAAGAGTTATGGCCTTTTTACACCTGCTCACTTAATTTGTTTTCTCTGATCTGATATCTATAATATTGTGAAGAGATCAGGAGTAAATGTCTTCCGAAATTCTTTCGAGGCGGATTTAAATCCGATCACTCAAACTAGGGCTGAACGATTTTGGAAAATAATCTAATTGCGATTTTGTTTTTTTAACCAATATTGCGATTGCGATTTAATATGCGATTATTTTTTAAACTCTTTATCTTCTGTATTATTCAACAATACATTGTATAGTAATGGTGGAAATCTTTTGGCACCTCATGATCCGATTCCGATTCTGGGAGAGAGAGAGAGAGATAATGGAAGCAATCAGAATACGGGTGTTTCTAAAACACGAGCAGCGCCTCCGCGCACCTGCAGTTAAAGGTCCCATGGCATGGCATTTTTCTATTATTTTATAATGTTTCCTGAGCTGTACTTATATTGTTAGTATGACTTTTACATCATAAAATGTCATAATTTAGAAATAAAAGGCATTTTTTCTATACTGCTGTTTGCCCTGTGGCTTGAATGCCCTGCTTCAAGAGGCGTGTCTGCTGTGAGACTTCAGTAAAAACACCCACTGTTGTGATTGGCTGACATCTTTGCATTTTATATGAGCGGAGGGGGCGTGGTTTAACGAGGCACGAGCAGGCACGAGTCTGCCAGGGAGACGGATGGACCTGAGTTCACTTCACATCAGTTCTCAGCATGTCTGAACTGTTTTAGTTACAGCATATACTTTAGGTTATTAGTCTATTTCTAGTCGGAGGGACTGTCACTCATGTCAGAAAGTTAGTAACTTTAGTAAATTATGGATCAGCGCTGACTGGAGACGCGAACCGTTTAGAACGATTCAGTCCGATTTGGTGAACTGATTCGGTTCACTAAAAAGAACTGGTTCAAAAGAAAGATCGTTCGCGAACCGGACATCGCTAATGTATCAGAGACTGAGCTCAGCGATTGCTAACAAAGTTATTTATAGTAACTACTGAGTTATGAGAGCGCTGTCAGTCAGCGCGAGTTTATTGTGTTTGTATCTGAGAGTTCTGAATAAACACGAGTCCCAGTCACACCGAGTCCTCTTCATCATTATTCTACCAACTTTGTAACACATGCAAAGTACCATTACAGCTGTCGAGATGAACGAGTTAAAAGTAAGTGTTGATAATGGCATTATTTTTAAAATAAAATAAAAGCGTCAGTGACGCGCGTTGAGTACACCGCGCAAACAAAGACACAACAGCAGTAATCGGATGTAATCCAGTTTATTGTGGGCTAGGCTGGCTAGCCCGGATATGCTCACCCTTACCCCCCTTCTGCTTAATCTCACGCCGCGTTTGGTGCCTCCGCTGTGGGCCAGATGCAGTACTGTGGGTCGGGGATGTTGAAGGCCGAGCTTCGGCGTGTGTGAGGTTTATCTCTGCTGATGTTGAGCAGAAACTCATGACTGTATGCACATTTTAGAACCGATAGACGCGACGAGGACGTACAAAAACACTGACTCACAAGATATAAAACACGAAAACACCGTTCTGTCTGGAGAGAGAGAAGCCGCATTGTGTGCACGAATAATAAATAATTAGCTACACATCAGAAATCACTGATCACAGATCAGAAGGAACTGAAAAAAGACTTCTGTTTTCATTTGTACATCCAAACACTGAGAAACTGCCAGCGTTCACTCGTTCACAAGCAATGATGCAATGATCTCTCGACGAGCGTTTGCATGGGCGTGCCAGATTCTCTGGGCGGAGGAAAGGGAGGAAACCGTGCCTGCTTGGACGTCAAACCAGGAGACTTCAGGATTGGCTAGTCTGGCCTGTCATTTTCACAAAGGCAGAGAAAGACAGCCACAACTCGGTTTTACACCGATCAACATTTCTATCCACTTGGGGACAATATTCAGGCTAGGGGAACTCATATTAATGTTGAAAAACCTTCAAAAATTTCATGCCATGGGACCTTTAAAATCTAAGCTCAGAATCACTGGAGAGAGAACATTTTCTCCCACCTCTATTGTAGCCTATAGTATGAACAACACAATATTAGATAGATTAAACACAGTTTTTTTTCTTTTAGGCCAGGCATATGATATGTGTAACATGCCAAGTTGATGCTTCTTCTACAGACTTTACTCTTGCGTGTCACGTAATCGCAGCCTTTGCGGTTAGGAAATCGTGTTTTATCATATCGCGATATTCTCGCAAATGCAATTAATCGTTCAGCCCTAACTCAAACCAGAGCCGCTGCTCCGACCATGTGCATCACGAGCTGCACATAGGGCACCACAAGAAAATGCAAGAAAAACACGCAAACGGCCGCCAGAAGTCTCAGATGCTCAAAAACACAATCATCTTCATTAAAACGAATGAGACTAAATGCTCTTATCAGTGCTTAGGTCGCTCGTTCTCATATTGCGGCCTTTGATCTTGAAATGAGCTGATGATAAGATGCAGCTAAAATCTTTTGCTTTCGTTGATGTGAACTCCGTTAAAAGGTGCATATAGCGCTGGAATTGAAGAACCGATTTATATTCATTTTGCGGAGAGGTGTAAGGTAAGACAAACCTGCATGTTTTTTGTTTATTTTGTTTATTAGTTTAGATTGTATGGCCCGTTTCGTTTGCGAGCTAGAGTAGCATCAGTCTGATGCCATTAAAAAAGCTGAACTATTTTTATGGCTGCAACAGTGTGTTATAGGGAGGGAGAAAAAAACACAGGCTCCAGTCGGACTCGGGACACTGGAGTATTTACTTGTCATGTTATCATAAGAGTCCTATTCATTTTAAATATTGTGGTTATCGCCAATACCGGTATATTGCCACACCCTAAATTAACACAATGTTGATATTTCGTTCTTTAAATATCACGGTTATCGCCAATACCGGTATATTGCGACACCCCTAGTAAAAATCTCCATGACTTCTCTTATAAAACAACATTTAGTTTGTTTTAATTTCTCAACATAGCTTGCGCTAAAATTTGTTTAATGGTAAACACAATAATTCATAAAGTGATCAGCTGTTTCTTCCCAATACTGAGCTTGGCATACTGAAGCCTGAACTTCATTGACATCCTTTTAACCCCTAGGAGTCTGAGCTGTTTTGGGGCCCTTTAGAAGTTTTGACATGCTCTTACATTTGTGTTTTTTTCAGTTGCTTATAAACACATAAATGGCAAAAGTGTAATTACACTGTATTCAGCACAAACTGGGCTACTATAATATCTGAGCAACATGTATGTACATGCTTGTATTTTTGAGATAAAAATGTATTCATGATTAAAAAAAAAAAAAAAAAAAAATTTAAATGAAGGCCTCAAAACACACAATAGATATGTGTTCACAAGACTTTTGACCAATGGGTGTATTTGCCAAGAGTTTTTGCTTCAAACTGATGTGAGAATCATTGAGCCTACACATTCACATAAAACAATACACTGATTTAAAATTTGTAAGACAGTTTTTCTTCACAAAGCCAGTATGCGAGGAGGCGTGATATCTAATGAATAATGAGGATTATCACCTGAGAGGACAAAAGAACACAATAGCCCGCATAATGAGCTGCATAATGAATGAGCTTCAGGTACTTATGTGACTTATCTAGTAAATGCATCTTGATTTAAGAATGTTTAAATATTTAGACTAGAAACAAGACAAAAATTACTAAGAGCATTTTTTTCTACATTTTTTGTACCATTTTTTGTTTTGTTTTTGAAAGTAGTCTCATGCTAATTTTTTTTTATAAATAATTAAATTTAAGATACAATTTATACAAAAGGAAATTCACTTTAAAGAAAGCAATTCACTTTCTACAAAACAAAACAATTTACTTTCTACAAAACAAAACTCGATATTAACTCGATAAAACAAACGTTGATATTAAATTAAAAAACTACTATTAGGCTATAATATTTAAACATCAATATGAAGAAAAATACGTTTGACTGGTACTATATTTATAGCATCTGAGCAGACATTTGTGAATAAAAGCTTTATTGCGGTGACACTAGGCTCTTTTACAATAAACACGTTATAATCTGTCCAAAGCAGGCCAAATAATGTTGTCTAAACAGTCTTGCGTGTATGACATGCAGCAGGATTCATATTTAAACGGTCTTTGTGCGTTTAATATTCACAGATGCTAACAGAATAAACTTAACAGAATAAAGCCTAGCTTACAATCAGCCTTTGCTTTAAGAAATGAACAGCTTTTCATGAGGTTTCTTCATGAGCTTTTCTTCTCAAGGCGTGTCAAAACGATGTAGCTGAAGTAGGCTATAGCAGTACTTGATGTGTTTGAGTTGACGTGTGGGCGTCGACTCTGGATCGCTTCAATATTTGATTCTCAATAGAGCGTGTGCTGAGTGGGCGTGGTCGCATTAGCGCATAATGAACTGGCTCGCGAAAGACTGACATCTATCACTTTTCAACCAGATTACATAAACACAGCATATTTGTTTTTGATTTGATTTACATTGTTTAAAACCTGACATTTCAGCGTTTCTTTTGACATATGTCTCATGTTTGTGAGACAAGTATTCACTAAGCTAGAGGTCCTTTTCTGAAGACTATCTGAATGAACGTCTTTGAGAGAGAGGCTGCAGATCACGCATCATGTTTGTTTTCTTTATTTTGCAAAAAGCAAAACATTTCGTTTTTATTCTGACTGTACACAAAAAAAAAGAAACTTAACAGATTATAATGATGTATAACACTTGCCTGAATGATAAAAAACGACAGTTATTTGAGTCTCTTTGGTACTGATAAGAAAAAAAGAGAGCCGATCGCACCGCCGCGACCGCCGTCTCGAGAGGGTTAAATCCAATTTTCACTCCAAGGCATATTCTCTGTGACCTAAAATATTCCCCAAAATATGTCATGATGACAAAATTATATTCCAGCATATTTCATGAAAGATAATGCTCAAGACACTTCCACAACAATCTTCCACAATCTCTACATTCTTAGATGGCATGGAAAAATGCATTGATTCAGACCCAGATTCAGTCTGTTATGTTTTAATCAGGTTACCAAGTTCTAGCACCAGCTGCTTACTATGATCAGACTGGAGCACTAGTAATGGGTCCTGGAGCTCGCACTGGCCTGGGTGGACCTGTCCGACTGGTCCAAACCCCTCTCCTTATCAACCCAGCAGCCGCACAAGCTGGTGAATATGCCTGTTTTAACCTACTCTTTAAACGAATGTTTTTTTCTTTATGTTTGTCTATTTATTTATTTTTATTCTACAGATCGAACTGATTTACTTTTTCATTTTATTACTTTCTTTTAATCTTCTTGTTCTTCTTTCTGTCCTCTCTTGTCTAGCTGCATCTGCGTCAGGCTCTGGTAACAGCATGTCTGGTCCTGCTAACGGTCTGTACCGGTCCATGGGCTGCCAACAACCCCAGCAGCCTCAACCTCAGCAGCAGCCACCTCCACCCTCCAGCGGACTGCCCTCCAATTCCTTCTATGGGTCTGGCTCAGTGGCGCCCAGCTCCCAGAGCAGCTCGCTATTCTCCCATACAAGCGCGGCACCTCCACCTAGCACATCTCTGGGTTTCAGCAGCACTGGTGGATCTCTGGGTGTTGGACTAGGCTCTGCCCTTGGTGCCTTTGGCTCATCAGGTCTGTTTGACTATTTTCATTATGTTCAGTAGTGACTGTTAAGTGAAAAAAAAAAAAAAGACCCATTAGACCCAGTGCCAAAACATTCATTTCATGGCCTAAGGTAATTCATTACTGTGATCCTGTCATATTTTCCACCTAATTTCACTTAGACTGCCAGTTAATTTTTAAAATCAGTTAGTATGTAGTGCTTTGCTTGTGAACATTAACCCTTCATGTGTATCATATAGGTGTAGAAAGAACATTGAGTTTGTAATTGTTAAATTAAAATCTCCTTTTATGCTCTGGCTGGCGATGGGCACTTGTCATGTATCAGTGTTTTCAACAAAATGTTTGGATAGAATAAATTAGGTTATTTAAATACATGCAAGTACTAATACAATAAACATTTGTAGTTTGTTCAAATACACACACGTCTTTGGAAGCGACTATATTCTACAAAGCGTAAATATAATTTAAAATACGTGTGTTACTAATGTCAAACACAATTGTCAAGGCACCTTTATTTATATAGAGCTTTTGACTACACCGATTGCTTCAAAGCAGCTGTACAGTGATGATAGGAAATTAATTTTGTTTTAGATGAAAAGCTAAAGCAAGTTTTGATTGATTAATTTCTGTTGTAAAAAATTTAAAATGTAAAAACACAAGTAAAACAAATATATTGCACAAAATGAAAACAATGTAAATATTATTATTATAAGTGTGAATTATTGTAAGTGTGAATCAAAGCTCATTAAAAAAAATAAGCATGATTTCATCTCTTAAATGTCTTAGTGTTTGGTCATAATTTAGACTTTTAAAATCTAATTTTAGCTTTATCTCATAATTAGATTTTTAAAGTCCTATTTTCAACTGTTCATCTCACAATGACTTAGCATGTCGTATTTTTTACTTTTTATCTCACTATTATGACTTTTAAAATCATATTTTTTACTTTTTATCTAATAATAAGGACTTTTAAAATCATATTTTCAACATTTTATCTCTTAATTATGACTTTATGATAATTGTAATGAGCTGATCAGTAATATAGTTCAATATTTAGTGTCCCCAACTGAGCAAGCCAAAGGCGACAGTGGCAAGGAGCCAAAATGGAGAAAAAAAACCTTGGGAGAAACCAGGCTCAGTCAGGGTGCCAGTTCTCCTCTGGCCAACGAACAAACAGTGTATGATTATGATTCTGGCAACATTACAGGTCAGAAGTCAAATTAGATCGGACTATTTGAAGGATTGGAGTAATCACACCGGAGACGTGTTTATTGAGGATGTCGTCGTGTTGATGAGGCATTTATTAGATCGGAATATTCGAAGGATCGGAGTCATCACGCCGGAGACGGGTTTATTGATAATGTCATATCGATGAGATATTTACATGGGGGGAGTCTAATTGAAAAAAATGTATACAATGTTTATTAGGGAGCCAGTGCAGTGTTGACAGAACAGGGCTAATATGGTCATACTTCCTGGTTCTAAGAACTTGAGCTGCTGCGTTTTGGACCAGCTGCAATTTATTTAAGCGAGCAGGGCAACCACCCAGGAGAGCATTACAATAATCTAGCCTTGAGGTCATAAATGCATGAACTAACTGTTCGGCATTTTGCATTGAAAGCATGTGCCGTAATTTAGATATATTTTTAAGATGGTAGAATGCAGTTTTACAGATGCTAGAAACGTGGCTTTCAATGAGAGATTGGTATCAAAGAGCACACCCAGGTTCCTAACTGATGACGAGGACTTGACAGAGCAGCCATCAAGTGTTAGACAGTATTCTAGGTTACTACTTGTGGAGTTTTTTTGTCCAATAATTAGGTAACTACTAATAATTAGGTAACTAATTATTAGTAGGTAACTATAATGTTTACTCCAGAGATGTATAGTAACGAAGTAGAACTACTTCACTACTGTACTTAAGTACTAAAAGGCAGTATCTGTACTTTACTAGAGTATTATTTTTTTCTCCTACTTCCACTTTTACTTCAGTACATATTTTCGATGAGTTTAATACTTTTACGCCGATATTTTTTTATGTGCTGCATCGTTACTCGTTACAATTATAAAAATGTTACGAATCATTCCATTCCAAACCCACATTACCGCGCATGAGAGAGAGAGAGCGTGCGCGAGAGTGCGAGAGAGAGACAGAGCGCGCGAGAGAGAGAGAGCGCGCGAGAGAGCCCCGCGAACGCGCATTCACTTTCTTTAAAACAACACGAGCGTCTTGCGCTCAAATTGCTCTCTATTTGTTTACATAGTTAATGTGCACTACGAAGTAACATATACAAACAATGAACAGCTGTATTTTTATTAACTAAGATTAACAAAGATTAATAAATACATTAACAAATGTATTGATCATGGTTAGTTCATGTTAGTTATTAGTCTAATACATTAAAGGGGTGGTAAAACACATTCTTTTGAAGGCTTGATTGTGTTTGTGGGGTGCACTGTAACATGTGTTCATGCTTCGTTTAAAAAAAAATTGCCTTATTTTTCATATATTTGACCTTTATTCTACACTGCTCTGTCCCTCCTTGTAAAACGGTCTGATGCTTTCCGGGTTGTATGAAGCCAGTCCCTCAAAAATACGCAGTGGGCTCAGATTGGTTAGCTGGCCCAGTGTGTTGTGATTCGCTAACCGCAGTGCACGTCGGAAACGTCACGCCCCTTACCTTACCGGAGGCTGTTCAGTATTAGAAACAATGGCGTCAATAAAACCATATGAGCTCGAATCAGACCCAGAACATTTGAGTGAAGATGATCAAGCAGAACCTGTTCAGTCCTCGAGAGTAAAGACTGCGGATCTATAATGATCGCTACTGAATGGCACTGTTACTTTTGTATTTTTAGAACGATTATAGCCAAATATCTGTCGCAAGAACTAACCCAAAACAAACACTAAGCACTGGCTTTAACTAGTAAGTTAGCCAAATCACACACAGAACCATGTTTAGCATGCCTGTAGATAAACAATACATAAAAGCTCTAATCAAAGAATCATTTACACTAATGCCAGGTTCGCTGTTGAGATTTTAACGTTAGGTGTTCGTCGGATAACGTTAAGTATGAATGAGCATTTAACAGACTGGTTTGCAGAACAGCGCTGTCATCTGTTTACTTCCTTGCTACAACCTATTACAGGAAAACACATCGATGAAAAATAAATCAGACTTACAGGTTGTGGCCCGTAAACAGCTTCTGTTTGTAAATCCAGCTTTCAGGACAAGCCGTTGTGCATATCCTGTATTGAACTCGCGAAGTTTGTGGAAGATTGTGTTGTCCTCCGTGAAATGTGCAGCGCGCGCGTCGTCTATCCACGCACCGGCAGTGTTTTTTTCACGCAGCTGACGTTGTGCAAATCTGGCATTGAAATCGCGAAGACGGTGGATGCAGGGAGCCCTGCGCGCGCCTGATTCCCCGCTGACTCAAACACACGTGCATATAACATGCTGTATGTTAAACGCTCTGCAACGCACCCCCGTCCCTATGAAGGCTGAACAGAGCAAGTACCCCAGACCTGCAATCCGGATGAAAATAACAGCGTTTCTTCGGCATTGCGGCAAAAACACAGCCTACTAACGCTTCCCCGCGGCGATACAAAATTGCCTCGCCCCCCTTATTTCATATTCCCCGGAGGAGGGGTTTATGTAAATATTGGGCCTGGTGATGTCAGCAAAACCTGGGTGAATGTGTAGTAGTCCCTAGCGGCCGTTTGCTGTAGTCCTTAGAAACTGATTTCTTTAAAAGCAAATATCTCCCTTTGCTTTAAACTTTGAACGTTTGCAGATGTAACTTTGCAGATGTTGTTTATGCTCAAGCAGCAACATTACACGTTAGCTAAAGTTAGAATAGTGAAATCGTGGTTTACCACCCCTTTAACAGGGTACCCGCGGGATCTTAAAAAGTCTTAAATGTCTTTAAATTTCAAAATCAAAATTTTAGGCCTTAAAAAGTCTTAAATTCGCTGAAGTATTGAGTTCTTGGTCTTAAATAATTTTAAACGGGTCTTAATTTTCCTACGTCCATGTAACGCTACCTCTTGCTCATTGAAATGCTCCGGCAGCGCTTTAGTGTGTGTGTGTGTGTGTGTGTGTGTGTGTGTGTGTGTGTGTGTGTGTGTGTGTGTGTGTGTGTTGTAGTTCGTTCTTTCGCTTGTCCAACTATAGTTCGCTGTTTTACAACTACAAATGAGACCAGAATGCATCATATATTGCAGCCAATCAGCTTTCATGTTATTGGCGCGAGGCTCTTTTGGATTGTACCAGAGACACATCAAACAGATTTTATTCTTCAGCTTCAGTTCTCCAGTTCTTCCAGTTCACGCGATCGTGAAAGCGAAGGCGAATCTTTCTTACCTGCCATCTCGCATAATGACCAAATAAAATTGATATTCCCGATAGCACTAAAAAAGCGATGTAAACCCCGAACTGATTCGCTACTGCCACACGGACCGATGTCAGACTGGCTGCGGATTCTGTGCACGCGTTTGCCGCCTGTCAGCGCTCGCGCGAGTGAACCGAATGTGTCTATTTCTAGGCGCATTACTGTAGGTCTTAAAGTGAAAGCAACCCAATATAGCCTAGCCTATACCCACTCCTGTCTGTGTAGTTAATATTAATCAAACAACAACAACGGGGAAAAACAAACAGTAGCCTACCTAAACTAAAGCACTGTTTGTATCTGTATATTTAAGTTGTACTTATTTGTCCTATTGTCAAACAAGATTCATGCATTTTGTTTGTTTTATTGCCATGTGTGACTATTGTGCATCTGACATAATGATATGGTAAATGTGGCATCCTAATTATGAAAAAAAAAAAAATGCACATTTCTGAAAATGACCACCACCACAAAATCAGTAATTTTGATCTCACAAAAAATGATATATATATATATAATTTTTTGTGAGATCAAAATTACTGTAATATATATTATATATATATATATATATATATATATATATATATATATATATATATATATATATATATATATATATATATATATATATATATATATATATATATATATATATATATATATATATATATATATATATATATATATATATATATATATATATATATATATATATATATATATATATATATATGCACGCACGCACACACGCATGCATGCATGCATACATGCTCACACTCTACCGGTCAAAAGTTTGAGAATGGTATTTAAAGAAGTCTCTTCTGCTTACCAAGGCTGCATTTATTAACTTTTTTATATTTGAATACGCAATTTATTTCTGTGATTCAAAGCTGAATTTTCAGCATCATTACTCCAGACTTTAGAGTCACATAATCCTTCAAAAACCTTTTTTTTTTACTTTCTATTTCAGATAAATGCTGTTCTTTTGAACTTTCTATTCATCAAAGAATCCTAAAAAAATGTTTTACACAACTGTTTTCAACACTGATAATAATCATAAATGTTTGTTGATCATCAAATCCTCATATGAGAATGATTAGTGAAGGGTCATGTGACACTGAAGACTGGAGTAATGATGATAAATTCAGCTTTGATCACATGAATAAATGACACTTTTCTATATATTCACATAGAGAACAGTCACAACAGAACTGTCACAATATTACAGATTTTTTGTATTTTTAATAACATAAATGCAGCATTGGTGAGCAGAAGAGACTTCTGTAAAAACATAAAGTCTTACCGTTCTCAAACTTTTGACCGGTAGTGTGTTTGTATATTAATCCTGATGGGATTGAGGAAGTGCAAGTTTACTAATACTTTGTTCAATTTTAATAAATGTAATTTGCTTTGCAAGTCATTTTGTGATTCTGCATTTCCTATTGTACGTTTTTTTTATTACGTTATATAGGTTTTAAATTTTTATTCATAATGGTCTTAAAAAGGTCTTAAAAAGTCTTAAATTTGACTTGGTGAAACCTGCAGATACCCTGCATTAACTAATGTAATGTTAACAAATCAAACCATATAGTAAAGTGTTACAAACAAATCATTTACTCAGAACACCTCTTGAAATGAGAATATAAGTGTGCTTACCCCATTTTTTTTTTAGTAAGAGTGGTTATAGTAAGATTTAATGTTAATGAACTACAGTATTTTCAGGTTATTTATATGACAATATGTAGAAAAATTACCTACCAACATTGTGATTGTCCTTTAGCTTAATCATTTGAAATAATAAAAACAATATGATGTTCAAACTTTTGACTACTTTCTTTAATAACTACATAACACAATACTTGTACTTTTACTTTCAGTACTTGAGTAGTACATTTTAAAATAAACTACTTGCAATACTTAAGTACAAAAAATGTTGAATACTTTAGTACTTCTACTTAAGTGTGGTGCTTAAAGAGCACTTCAACTTCTACTCAAGTCACTTTTTTGATAAGGAACTTGTACTTTTACTCAAGTATGTGTCTCTAGTACTTTATACATCTCTGCTCTTATCCTAGTTGATCGGACACTCACTTTTTAGGTCTTTAGGGAGTGGACACATTTACGTTTTGTAAATCAAACAGGCTCTGACTCTGTCACTGCATTACATTTACACAAACATGTCGGCAGACTTAGCCTGCTGTATCGTATCAACTAGCATGATCATTAAAAAAGTTCACTAGATCATTTAAATCACAAAATACATTTACAATCACAAAATACATTTACAATCACAAAATACATTTACATTCACAAAATACATTTACTTGCATACATATATCAAAATCGGAATATCAAATTTCACAATCTAGTTGGTTAAAATACATGTTTATATAGTTTAAAAACTTAAAGGGTTAGTTCACCCAAAAATTTTAATTCTTTCATCATGTCGTTCGACACCCGTAAGACCTCCGTTCATCTTTGGAACACAAATGAAGATATTTTAGTTGAAATCCGATGGCTCAGAAAGGCCTCCATTGGCACAATGCACTTTACATTCTCAAGACCCATAAAAGGTACTAAAGACGTTACAAAGTCCATCTCACTACAGTGGTTCTACAATAACTTTATGAAGTGACGAGAATAGTTTTTGTGCGCAAAACAACCTAAATAACGACTTGTATAATGATGACAGATTTCAAAACACGGCATCATGAAGCTTCGAAGCGTTATGAATCAGCGAGTCGAATCATGATTCGGATTGCGTGTCAAACCGCCAAACTACTGAAATCACGTGACTTTGGCGATCCAAACAGCTGAATCGACTCACTGATTCATAACCCTTTAAAGTTTACATGGACAATTTTAGCAAGGCTTTCAGTAAATATCTAATAATATGATCTGTAGCACAAACTTAAAGGTAGGGTAGGTAAGATTTGGTTAAAAACCTTTTTTTCCAAATTTGTTTAAACTTTCTTTATATATCAATACATAATTAAAATGTAAGTACTCTGAAAAAGAAAATATAAAAATTTAGTGTCTGTAGACCTCTCACGACTGTTTTAAAGACAGCTCATTATTTCCATTCAGTCCACCTTCTCCCTTCTAGGCTCTTTCCAAAGCCACGCCCCCAAAACACATGAACGCGCTACGCCGACCCATAGACCGTAAAAGCGTCGACCGCTCAGCTGAAAGACGCATTATTTACCTGAGACGAGCGGAGAAGAAGTGCATGTAGTGACATCATGTCAGAATCACATGTAATAAAAAATCTAACTTTATCATTATGAATATAAACAAATAAGATGTATATTAGTACTCACTATCAAGCTAGAATAACGATACTGGTAAAGTTTAAAATACACACACAACACAGTGTCTACGACACACACAGATACAAGATAAAAACATCAGTAAACATTGGTAGAGAATATAAAAACAAACCAAGGGCCGAAATAAACGTGCAGGTAAAGTTCCCGGTGAACATGGTAAAAGAGTTTAGACAGAGGGTAGTAGCTAAAGCTAACTTAGTTCTAAAAAAAGTTCCTGGATGCGGTGTACTAGCTATTACACATGCATTTTGTTATCTAAAGTTACATTTTGCGAAATTCAACACGACAGCGATCAACTTGAGCTAAGCATATTGAGTATTTATCATCTCTACTAATGCTTCGCTAAGTGTATAACATTGTAACTTTATGCTAAGTAATGTTATGTTAGCTATATTAGGCAGCTACATGTGCTAGTGATACATACTTCATGAAAACGTAAACCAAAACAGTGTTGAAGTAGCCCGACTTGGCAACACTGGGGTGCGCGCATGAGGGCAGATCCTGTAGCAAAAGGGGTGGTAGCCATGGTAGCGAGAGAGAGTGACAGTCGCCCAAGCCAATCACTTGTTTCGTCCCGAACAAAAATAATGAGCGGTGTTTATTGCAGATTAAAAAGTCTAGAGTCACTCGATTTTTATACTCTTTTTCAGAGTACTTAAATTTTAATTATGTATTGACATATAAAGAAAGTTTAAACAAATTTGGACAAAAGTGTTTTAGATCATTCTTACCTACCCTACCTTTTAATGTTTGTTAAATAAATAAATAAATACTCTCAAAATAACCAGAAATAAATGCTTTGGAGCTGTTGTCGCATGTGCCCCAGTAAAGTATAGACATCATGTAAACATGTAGGCATTTATAACGACTGAATGAGATTGGTCTTAGATGTTTAGTTGGCTCTATTTGAGGGTACATATAAGCTGATTTGGAACTGAAAAGGGAAGCTGAAAAGGAGTTTGACACCCCTGCTTTTGGCGAAGTTCCATTACTTCCACATTCTTTTATATACATGCTAAGTCCGGTCACCTTCATTTGTATAGCGCTTTTCATAGTATAGATTGTTTCAAAGCAGCTTCACAGTGATAATAGGAAATGAATGGAAGAGATTGTTTTGGCTGTACATCAGCTGTAGAAAAAAGTTATTGTCAGGCTGAAGTAAGTTTTTGATTGATTTATTTCCGTTGGAAATAATCATTTAGTTATTTACTTTGGGGCCACTTACACGAAACCATTTCCAACCAAATAGAAAACTCTCTATGAGTTCTGGCCGCTCATCTACACGGCAACAGCGTCCGGCGTCTAGAGAACGCAAACCCCGAAACATCTTTGTGTTAAAGCGCGAACCTGCGAGAACGGGATGGAATGCACGTAAACATCAAATATTCAGTCTATAGGTAAATGCGTTTGAGTACGTATGTGCTCAGGCACATAGTTCTTCTTTACAAAATGACTGCCAAATTACTTGCCCGCGTTGCTTAATACAGGAGGCCTTCACAAGGGAGAGTCTAGTTGACACGGTCTCTGCTGACACTTCAGGACTGCATTGTGGTTGTGTCTAGGCACAGGTCCACCATCTGGTCTGGATACGCACTGGACCCAGCAGACTACTGTAAACCTCGGGATAAACAGAGAGACTAATATTAGCGTAGATGCCATTCTTCTTATAATGTAACATTTGCACCAGATGTTATGGGAAGTGTTCCTGGTTCTGACTGACCTAGTTATTGTGGCCTAACAATCATTTAACTGATTTGAATAATAGAAATTGATAATGTTCTATGTGTATGCCAGATTAAAGAGATGTGTTTTTAGTCTAGATTTAAACTGTCAGAGTGTGTCTGCCTCCCAAACAATGCTAGGAACACTGTTCCAGAGGTTAGGTGCTAAATAGTAAAAGGATCTACCGCTTGCAGATGATTTTGATATTCTAGATATTATCAACTGGCCAGAGTTTAGAGATGGCAATAGATGTGAAGGACTATAATGAGTTAAGAGCTCATTCAAGTAGTGGGGAGCTAAACTAAATGCTTTGCATTTAGTGCTTTGTAAGTAATTAGCAAGATTTTAAAATGTTTGCCCCAGTAAACTCTAGAAGCACCTCTATAATGAAATTGGTCTTAGATGTGTAGTTGGCTTTGTTGTCAGTTGTTCTCACCTTGTCTTTGTCCTTCCCACTCTTGTATTCCTGTAGTGTCAACTTCCACTAGCAGCAGCGCAACCCGTCGGGACTCCCTTTTGGCCAGCTCTGACCTGTATAAGCGTGGTGGTAGCAGCTTGACTCCCATTGGCCAGTCTTTCTACAACAGCCTAGGATACTCCTCCTCCCCCAGCCCCATTGGACTGACGCCTGGCCACTCACCTCTGACACCTCCACCCTCTCTGCCCTCCTCCCACGGGTCCTCTTCCAGCCTCCATCTGGGTATGATCAGTTCAACCGATTGATCCAAATAATGGTTTGTTTCCAATTTTGGTTGGGTTGCAAAACACCAAGCAAACCAATCAAACTGATCAAAAGGCCTCTGGTCCATTTTAAAAGCTTTGAATAAATGCACTCAGCCCTCTGACAGGTCTCTGAGCTAAGTATGGTTTATGTTTTGCCCCTTTATTCTACCCCATTCTTTAAGTTTAGTGTATGAATAAACAAAGATGTATGGGGTCATGTTGATTTTATGTTCATGTCTCAATTTTTTAAATTGTGTACTTATTTGTCTTGAGTGAGCAACACAATCACTCCACATATACAAGTTAAAAAAACTTCTAAACTCAACCCTGTTTTCCTCTCTCTCTCTCCTGCTCTTTACAGGTGGTCTGCCCAATGGCAGCGGCCGTTATATTTCTGCTGCTCCCGGAGCAGAAGCCAAATACAGGAGCTCAGGCAGTACCTCCAGTCTTTTCAGCTCTAGCAGTCAGCTCTTTCCCCCACCACGAGCCCGCTACAGCCGCTCAGATGTCATGCCTTCAGGACGCAGTCGCTTACTAGAAGACTTCCGGAATAACCGCTTTCCCAACCTGCAACTGCGAGACCTGCCTGGACACATGGTGGAGTTCTCTCAAGACCAGCACGGATCCAGGTTCCCACTCCTCCTAATTTGCATTTTTTCAGGATTAAATTTTTTTTTATACAGTTTTACAGTAATGTTTTAGTAAGTGCTTTTGCATTAGTTAATTCTATTATTACTAACTAGTTAATTGTATGTTGGTCTTCCACATTTCAGTGTCTGATGTCTGTTTCTATATATATATTGTCAATAATTGTATTGTCAATATTTCTATTTATAATATTTAAATATTAAAAAAATAAAAATGTTCATGTCATTGACAGCTTTTGACACTATTTTTGATTCTGCATGTCTGGAAACAATGCAAAAATAGCTATTTAATGGCTACTATAATACATCATATGAAATAAATATCCTGGAAAATAATGAAATAACTTTGGGAACTCTCTCTATTTAAAGCTAAATTACCAAAAACATTTTCTTTTCCTTTTTTGTCATGTGTTCTGTACTTAATGTAAGATCTTTTTCCTCAATCTCCAGATTTATTCAGCAGAAGTTGGAGCGTGCAACTCCTGCAGAGAGGCAGATGGTGTTTGGGGAGATTCTACAGGCCGCTTACCAACTTATGACTGATGTCTTTGGGAACTATGTTATACAGAAGTTCTTTGAGGTAATTCATTTTAAAATGTCTTGCCCAGAAACGTACTTGGTTAATATGGTTTACTACTTTTTGATACTGATATTATATATTATATATGGGTCAAAGACGAAACAGAGGTTTTCAAGCATCAAAAAAATAAATGTGTAATACAGCTTTAAATTTAGTTTTTTCCTGTACATTAGAATGTGTCCTGTTTAATTTTATATTTTCTTAGCAAAAAATAATGACTATCACACATTTTTTACCATGATTTACAGAAGACACCCACTAAAATGTAATTCAGTGTAACAATATTTATGTATCAGAAAATCTTATTAGGCATATTTAAAACAGGAATCATTTGATGGCATATTAAAAGACTCTATTTAAATCTTTATACTTTGCCACTATCCTTCAAACCACTAGGTTTACCCATTTGCCAGCAAGAAGTTTTTGTAAGGAAGTGAAAATCATTTAAAATATAATAAAATGTTGTATGATCACATTATTTTATATATTTTAATGATTACAGGTTAGAATAAGTATATATATATTTTTTTTTACATAAATATATCTGTTACACTGAATGAAAAAAGCATTACCCTGAATGACGAATTTCTACTTCAGCTTATATTGCAGTAGAGCCCTGCGCGGGACTGTTTTCTTCATCCCGCTCCCGCCCGCACCCGCCGAATTTCTGACCATTACCGCCCGCTCCCGCAACGTATGTGTTACACTCCCGCCCGCTCCCGCAATATGTATGTCCACTCCCGCCTGCACCCGCAAAACTCCGAGAATTTATTCCCGCACAATAATAGAGATGCATTGATTTTGTGTCTTTTCCCGTCCCGCAGGGGGAAAAAACACGTATTTGTATTGATATTATTAAAGAGATTCATGGGGTTGTTTGTTTCGTTTCCCTGGCCTGCATGTAAAAAAAAAAAAAGACAAATACATTCAAATATAATTTCGTTTTTATCAAAAACTTTGCACATAAAAATAGACTGCTTTGCAAAACAGAAAACCAGATTGAGAAACAAAAAACAGATCCCAATTCCGTCGAACGTGACCGACTGAAAGGAAACCTGAGAAAACATGCTTCAACAGAACGTAATGTGAACACAAAATAGCAAACGGACATTTAGAAACATTTCCACTCACTAAACTTCTATGTATTGTTTGTCAAAAACACCAAACAGTCAACTTGACCTGCAGGGAGTGCTGAGCGTTTTTGGTGAGGTATGATCAAGTATCTATGTATTTGCCAGCTGCGCAATATGTGGAGACATATAACGTTATACCGCATGACTTTGCCTACCAAAACAATTGAGAAACTTCTCCAAATGTCAGACTTTCCTTGCTTAGCTTTTGTGCTGTAAATACCTCGTTTGAGGTTCTTTTCTACATCATCTATTGACATCTTCTCCATCATGTCGTTAGGCAACCTCCCTATCCCGCCGATTCCCGCAGTGTTTTTTTTAGCCGCCCATTCCCGCCCGCAGCAAAATTCAAACCGCCCGCTCCCGCGAGATTTACGTTGGGTCCCGCGGGACCCGGCGGGACTCAATCCCAATGTAGCCCTCTATATTGCAGGTCATAAGCTGGCCATCTATATCAAAAAGTGAGCTTGACCAGTAAAGTTAATCACAATTATTCACAACATCTACTTATTTTTCAAACATTCTAACAATATAAATGTTTTTTTGGCATTTCACTGAATGACGTGCGGTTTTGTAACTTAGGATACCACACCATGAAAAGGTGGAATTATCAAATATTTAAGAGCAATGAATTCACTTTTCTGCTGCACCACATGGTCTTCAGGGGGCGTTTTGATGATGTCACAGACTGTCCAATGACTATATGTTTATTAAATGATTTCAAAATGGCTTCTTGATCCTGTTACACTGAATGATCTCTTACAAACTGGATTTTCGGGACAAAAGTCCCCTGGTTATTTAAATACTTAAAAAAATAAGTAAGACATAGTCCTTTTAATATAACACAGCCAACACATATTTGAAAATGCCAAGAAAACAAATATATTTTTTTACTTGTTATTTTGTACATTTATTTAAAAAATCAAAATCAAAGTCCGGACCATTACGCTGAAGGACAATTTTACACTTTGGAACATTATTTCCCCTAAATGTTGACATTTTATTTTGACTAAAGTTATTTGAAATAGTAAAGTAGACAGTTTACTTGCATTTAACATGTTTTTTATGTATATAAAATGACTTTTGTAAACATAATTTGATGCGGACACCAAAATTGTGACATTTTGTCTTTGACCCATATATAATATTAGGGGTGGCACGGTTCACAAAACCCACGGTTCGGTTCATATCACGGTTTTAGGGTCACGGTTTTCGGTTCTGTACGGTTCTTGTTGTTTTTTTTAATCGTTAACACTCCAGAAATTTACTTCAGCATATGATATATATATATATATATATATATATAGCTTAATCATCCACAATTTAGGATACAGTATTAAAAAATTGTTATATCAAATTGTTTCCTAACTGGCTGTCTACCGAGTCCGACACATTGGCGTAACATTTTTCATGTTAATCATATCAATTTTGATCAGAACAATGCACTGTGGCTTTAATTCAGCTGACCTGATTAACAAATTTCACCATGAAGTGTTCTGTGTGTTTCACATTCACCATATGACATCCCGCTGTGAAAAGAAAAAAAAAAATACACGAAAACCCAACACTGCCAGAAGTTTTTGCCCAAACTTCAAAGGCATGTTTAAATTATTAAAACTAGAAGCATATCTTAACTTTTAAATGTTACATTTATCATGTGAACTACTTATAGACAACATGTTATATATGCATGTGTGTATGAGACAGAGGGGAACACGGTCGCATTTGCAGCAGGTATATGCTGCCCATCATAAATCAAAGCATGAGACAGACTGGGGTCGGAGGAGAACACCGGAAAATGTTGACAGAATGGACAATATTTGTCTGTATTTGCAATACACGAGCCGCGGTTCAGCTGCGCGAGACAAACACTGCCAGTGTGTGTATGCGCAACGGGCGAGCGCGGCTCCCGCTCTCCATACGCACTGAATCTGCCCTGATTGCTATACGACGCTGGCGCATCCTCCAACTCCGGGCAGCCTTCCTTATCTCTCCCACTTGCATTTCTACACGTGACCTGCAGCACTCCACTTTTACTTTACTGTATGTCCACACACACACACACACCTCTTATTTCGCGCGAAAAGGACCACTGTCTGAGGTAACATACGGGCACGAGGATACATTGCGCACGCGTCGAACCGTGCGACGCACACACTCCGAACCGAGACAAGCGAACCAAACGGTTCGATTCTTTTTCCATGTACCCATATACACATATACAGTATATACATATATATACATATATATATATTAGGGATGCTCCGATCAGAATTTTTGCTGCCGATTCCGAGTACCGATTTCTTGTCATGGTGATCGGCCGATCCCGATTCCAATGCTTCACTGATTTGTAAGCTCTCTGATCACTGTTAACCTTTTTTTCAGATTATTATATTTTTGTTACATTTTTTATGGTAATTATGTACTGTAATGTAACTTGTTTTAACAGGATACTAAATAATCACAAATTATTCATTATACAGTGAACATTTTAATATGCCTTTTAAATGGGGTTTCTGCATAACACTATGCATATCAGGATACTTAATAGGGCTGTATTTTCTACGTTTTTCTTTTTGGATTAAAAAAAAAAATCTATTTATTTTAATAATTTTTTCACATCCTGCCCAATGATGTCCTAAAGACAATGTTGATATAGAAGGCTATAAACAAATACAGTGAATGTAATGTAGGCATGTATTAATAATTTTAGTTTTTTAATTCACTGAACTAAAAATGAAAATAAAAACAAAAGCATATTAGCCTATATTTGATTACCCAATTATAATGGTCACTTCCATAAAAATATACATACTTGTAGGTTTAAAATTCTACATATGGCACATTTATTGTCCAACAACAAATATTTTAGAAATATGTATACTTCAGTCAGAATTATTGCGTTCCTATCCTATAGCTCTCCGTCTGTTTGGCGCGAATCAGTGTTGCCAAGTCCGCAATTTTCACACGGAATTGGGCTACTCCAACACTGTTGCCGCGGGCTGTTTTTCATGTCCGCGGGTTGAAGAGACCACAATTACGTAATATTTAGCCCCTGGAATGCGAATTTTAGTAGGCAACTATGCCAAAAAAACACATATTTTACCCCCCAAATGCCCGGTGGGTTTTGTTGTGAAACCTGGCAACCCTGGCGCTGATGCGCGCGGCGGCGCTCGCGGAAGTCAGCATTTTTGCGGAGATTCACATGCAGAAGGCTCGTCGTCACCTGACAGAAAAATTTACATATTTGCATGACTTTCTAGCATTTACAGATGGAGAATATCCCTGTGAAATGTAAGTTATGAACTGAGGAAAGCACCACATCTCAAACGCATTAAACACCACAGGTGTACACCACAGGTGTACATATACATATATATACATATACATATATATACATATACATATATATACATATACATATATATACATATACATATATATATATATATGCATATATATATATATATATACATACACATACACATACACATACATATATACACATACATATATACACATATATATACACATATATATATATATATATATATATATACATATATATATATATATATATATATATATATATATATATATATATATATATATATATATATATATATATATATATATATATATATATATATATATATATATATATATATAGTGAGGAAAATAAGTATTTGAACACCCTGCTATTTTGCAAGTTCTCCCACTTAGAAATCATGGAGGGGTCTGAAATTGTTATCGTATGTGCATGTCCACTGTGAGAGACATAATCTAAAAATAAAAATCCAGAAATCACAATGTATGATTTTTTTTAACTATTTATTTGTATGATACAGCTGCAAATATATATTTGAACACCTGTCTATCAGCTAGAATTCTGACCCTCAAAGACCTGTTAGTCTGCCTTTAAAATGTCCACCTCCACTCCATTTATTATCTTAAATTAGATGCACCTGTTTGAGGTCGTTAGCTGCATAAAGACACCTGTCCACCCCATACAATCAGTAAGAATCCAACTACTAACATGGCCAAGACCAAAGAGCTTTCCAAAGACACTAGAGCAGGGGTGGGCAATTCCAGTCCTCGAGGGCCACTGTCCTGCATAATTTAGCTCCAACCCTAATCAAACGCACCTGAACCAGCTAATTAATGTCTTCAGGATTACTAGAAGGATACAGGCAGGTGAGTTTTATCAGGGTTGGAGCTAAACTCTGCAGGACAGTGGCCCTCGAGGACTGGAATTGCCCACCCCTGCACTAGAGACAAAATTGTACACCTCCACAAGGCTGGAAAGGGCGACTTGGAAATTGCCAAGCAGCTTGGTGAAAAAAGGTCCACTGTTGGAGCAATCATTAGAAAATGGAAGAAGCTAAACATGACTGTCAATCTCCCTCGGGCTGGGGCTCCATGCAAGATCTCACCTCGTGGGGTCTCAATGATCCTAAGAAAGGTGAGAAATCAGCCCAGAACTACACGGGAGGAGCTGGTCAATGACCTGAAAAGAGCTGGGACCACCGTTTCCAAGGTTACTGTTGGTAATACACTGACTGTTGGTAATACAGACTAGGGATGGGCAACAGTGGTCGAGTAATCGAGTACTCGAACGTGACAGCGATCATCGATCATGAGAACGATGATCGCCCTGAAAAAAAAAAAGTGTCTCTTTTTTATTGGTTATTGCGTCGTTTTGCGCGGTACCTGAGTGGTTAGCGTAGCCTCCAGACCGCGGCGAAATAAAGTGAAACTGAGGTGTGCACTGCAGTGATGTCTGGAATCACTGTGATCATTAAATGGTTAGTGCAAGATGTGCAGCGCCAATCTGTCATAGCCTACATAGCATTATAATGAGAACACCGTGGACAATGCTGTAAATGATCTGTGGTTAGTTCCCCGTGTATCAGCTCAGCTGATCCACAGAGAAACTAGCGAGAACACTCAGACTAGCGTGTGAAGTTCATCGCGTCCTTTTCTGCAAAAGAACGTTGCAAGATTACTTTTATGTTGTCTATATCTGATTAATCTAATATAAGAAGCGTTTGGTTGCTAGCAAAGCGCTGCCGTTATACCGGCTGTTCATTCTCTTCAGTTTCAGCACAAATGCATTAATGCTCGAGCTCGACATGGTTTAGAGACAGATATTCTTTTCAGATAGGCTATTTCTTTCTCAGAATCATTGATATTAGTAATGCAGCAGTGCTATAATGTTCTCGTATTTTTTAACAGTAGACCAAGTTTATTTAAAGCTGTTTTTCGTTATTTATAGTAGTTTATAGATAGTTTGAAAACGCGCAGTGATGTCTGTAAACGCTTAGATCATGAATAATAAAATGAAGTGCATGATGTGCAGAGTCAATCTGTCAAAGCATTATAATGAGAACAGGATTTTAATAAACTGTTGTTTGTGTGCTTTCGTTGTCCGTGTATCAGCGTTGTTAAGGGAAGAGCGCATTCAAAATGTTCTGTTTCAAACCCTTCGCCTGTAAAATCTAGCACGCTGAAGTTCACGTGCGCATTCACGTCCTTTTGTGTCGATTTAAGTTGTAATAGGTTCCTATTAATCTTCATATTAATATTGATATAGGGTGCGTTTGGTTGAGTTTATTCACCAGCTAGCAAGCTCTGCAGGGTGGTGTTATTTCACAGTTTCAGCTCAAAGGCAATGCTCGATATTACTGACTTGGTTATTTGAGACGGTCATTTTATAAAGATGTTTCTTTTTCAAAGACATTTATGCATCATAATCTAGCAGTTATTTTTTGTTTTATATGTTCATGTTTTCATATACCTGTTTTCATGTCACGTTTGTATTTGTCAACAACCATTTTCATAACAGTTTTCATTATCTCAATGACGGACATGCCCCGCCCCCTGCACATGCCCCGCCCCCGAGTAATCGAGTACTCGTTTTTGAGACCTATCGATGATCGAAATGAGAAATTGACAAAAATGCCCATCCCTAATACAGACGTCATGGTTTGAATTCATGCATGGCACAGAAGGTTCCCCTGCTTAAACCAGCACATGTCCAGGCCTGTCTTAAGTTTGCCAATGACCATTTGGATGATCCAGAGGAGTCATGGGAGAAAGTCATGTGGTCAGTTGAGACCAAAATATAACTTTTTGGTCATAATTCCACTAAACGTGTTTGGAGGAAGAAGAATGATGAGTACCATCCCAAGAACACCATCCCTACTGTGAAGCATGGGGGTGGTAGCATCATGCTTTGGGGGTGTTTTTCAGCACATGGGACAGGGCGACTGCACTGTATTAAGGAGAGGATGACCGGGGCCGTGTATTGCGAGATTTTTGGGAACAACCTCCTTCCCTCAGTTAGAGCATTGAAGATGGGTCGAGGCTGGGTCTTCCAACATGACAATGACCCGAAGCACACAGCCAGGATAACCAAGGAGTGTCTCTGTAAGAAGCATATCAAGGTTCTGGCGTGGCCTAGCCAGTCTCCAGACCTAAACCCAATAGAGAATCTTTGGAGGGAGCTCAAACTCCGTGTTTCTCAGCGACAGGCCAGAAACCTGACTGATCTAGAGAAGATCTGTGTGGAGGAGTGGGCCAAAATCCTTCCTGCAGTGTGTGCAAACCTGGTGAAAAACTACAGGAAACGTTTGACCTCTGTAATTGCAAACAAAGGCTACTGTACCAAATATTAACATTGATTTTCTCATGTGTTCAAAAACTTATTTGCAGCTGTTTCATACAAATAAATAGTTAAAAAATCATACAATGTGATTTCTGGATTTTATTTTTAGATTATGTCTCACAGTGGACATGCACCTACGATGACATTTCAGACCCCTCCATGATTTCTAAGTGGGAGAACTTGCAAAATGGCAGGGTGTTCAAATACTTATTTTCCTCACTGTGTATATATATATATATATATATATATATATATATATATATATATATATATATATATATATATATATATATATATATATATATATATATATATATATATATATATATATATATATATATATACATATATACATATACAGTGTTGTACCATGGGGTTTTAGTCAGGGCCTTCACTAACCATCAACACACCCCACGCCGTTACCATAACAACACCACACACACACGATACATACAAAATACAAGCATGCACTGTGACGATCCCCGCTTTCAAAGTGCTCCTTGGGAAGGTCGCAAACAACATAAAAGGACATGCGAGAATAAAAGGCAATTTAACTATTTATTGATACCACTGCACTCGCGCGTCACCGTTTTGGCAACTCTTGATCAAAATCAACTCACTGACACAAATACTCTTAAACAAACAAACAAAAAACACAGACCAACAAGAACATCAAGAAACACAGACGTTACCGGCTTGACATCAGGATGCACGCGATGCACACAAAGCTCGCGCAGCCAGTCATCTTTAGCGGCCATAGCTTATTTCACATAGATCACTTACAACTAGGGTTGGGAATCGTGAGAAATTTTCCGGTTCCGGTTCCGGTTTCAGTTCCGCCTAACGATTCCGGTTCCGATTCCGGTTCCATTAAAATTATTACACAAATAGTGGTAAAGGAAAAAGGCACAATACGCAACTCAAACAATCCATTTTGTGTTTATTACTTGCTCTAAAATTA